>NC_092249.1:15126772-15141915 GCF_036320965.1 Panulirus ornatus | reverse complement strand
TACAGCTACATGAGGAGAGAGAGACGCACTACAGCTACATGAGGTGAGGGGGAGGGCACTACAGCTCCCATGAGGAGGAGACGCACTACAGCTAATGAGCTAAAAAACGCATACGCTACATGGGGAAAAAGGAGACGCACTACAGCTACATGAGGAGAGAGACGCACTACAGTACTTGACCCTAAGGGGACGCACTACAGCTACAAGGGGAAAGAGACGCACTACAGCTACTTGAGCTAAGGGGACGCACTACAGCTACATGAGGAGAGGACGCACTACAAGTACATGAGCTAAGAGACGCACTAAAACTACATGAGGAGAGAGAGCACTACAGCTACATGAGTAGGGGGACGCACTACAGCTACATGAGGAGAGAGACGCACTACAGCTACATGAGGAGAGAGACGCATTTACAGCTACATGAGAAAGAGACGCACTACAGCTACATGAGCAAGAGATGCACTACAGCTACATGAGGGAAAGACGCATACACTACAGGGAGGAGAGGACGCATTTACAGCTACATGAGCAAGAGACGCACTACAGCTACTGAAGAGAGAGACGCACTACAGCTACATGAGGAGAGAGACGCACTACGGGCTCTGAGGAGAGAGACGCACTACAGTACATGAGGAGAGAGACGCACTACAGCTAATGGGAGAGAGACGCACTACAGCTACATGAGTGAGAGAGACCACTACAGTAAAATGGGGAAAGAGGGGACGCACTACAGCTACATAAAGCTAAGGATGCACTACAGCTCATGAGGAGAAGGACGCATTTACAGCTACATGGGGAGAGAGACGCACTCCCGCTACATGGCTAAGAGGCCCGCACTACAGCTACTGGAGGAGAGGGGACGCCCCTTACAGCTACATGAGGAGAGAGACGCACTCCCAGCTACTTTGAGGAGAGAGACGCACTTACAGATACATGAGGAGAGGGCCCGCACTAAGGTACATGAGGAGAGAGACGCACTACAGCTACATGAGGAGAGGCGCACTCAGTACATGGGGGGAGAGAGACGCATAAGCTACATGAGGAGATAGACGCACTACAGTACATGAGATGAGAGACGCATACAGCTACATGAGGAGAGAGACGCACTACAGGCTACATGAGCTAAGAGACGCACTCAGCTACATAAAGAGAGGGGGACGCACTTTACAGCTACATGAGGAGAGAGACGCACTACAGCTACATGAGGAGAGAGAGACGCATTTCAGCTACATGAGGGGGAGGGGACGCACTACACCCTACTGAGGAGAGAGACGCACTACAGCACATGAGCTAAAAAACGCACTACAGCTTACATGAGGAAAGGGGCGGCATTTACAGCTACATGAGGCGAGGGGACGCACTACAGCTACATGAGCTAAGGGGACGCACTACAGCAAACAAGAGGAAAGGGGACGCATACAGCTACATGAGTAAGAGACGCACTACAGCATACATGAGGAGAGAGACGCACTACAGCTACATGGCTAAGAGACGCACTACAGTACATGAGGAAAGAGACGCACTACAGCAAACATGAGCTAGAGAAGCACTTCAGCTACATGAGGAGAGAGACGCACTACACCCTACATGAGGAGAGAGACGCACTACGCTACATGAGCAAAGGGAGACCCCACTACAGCTACATGAGGATAGAGGACGCATACAGCTACATGAGGAGAGAGCGCACTACAGCTCATGAGGAAGAGAGACCCCATAGCTCCCTGAGCTAAGAGACGCACTCCCGCTCCCTGAGGAAAGAGAGCTCTACGCTACATGAGCTAGAGGACGCAATACAGTACATGAGGAAAGAGACGCACTACAGCTACTTGAGGAGAGAAAACGCACTACAGCTCCCTGAGCAAAGAGACCGCATTTAAAGGTACATGAGGAGAGAGACGAAACTACAGCTACATGGTAAGGAGACGCACTCCAGCTACATGAGCTAAGAGACGCATACAGCTACATGGGAGAGAGACGCACTACAGCTACATGAGGAAAGAGACGCACTACGGGCTCCATGAGCTAAGAGACGCACTAAGCTACATGAGGAGAGAGGACGCACTACAGCTACTTGAGGAGAGAGAAAACCCCACCACAGCTACATGGTTCAGTCCGGGCCGTGTGCTGGGTTAACGTGGGTTAAAGAAATGCTTCAATCAGACAGGTGATTAGGTCAATCAAGTGTTTGCCAAAGCAATTTTTGGCCTTCATTATGTGTGTTTTCCGTACCAGACAGCGGCTTTCAACATCCACCTCTATCCACTTGGGACGTTGCTGTGGATTTTGGAGTGTGAGGGCTGCGTTGTGGATGCTGACCCTCTTTATGGGGGTCATGCTGGCTGACCTACACATGCTGCCCCAGGAACATGTAACACGATCCCCAGGCCTGCGCTTCACTCCGTAGCGGGAAATGATTGCCCCCCTTTTGGAATGCGTGGTCAGTCAGTGAGATTTATGTTTCCCTTTTTGTCCGCTGACGATGATAACAACTTGTCGGTGCTTACACCAGACCCGTGACCACACGGGGTCAGGCAGAGGGCCGGGGAAAAGTACGGGGTCCCATCCGGGTGCCAGCTTCTGGCAAAACCCACTAACGTTATCAGTGACGTATTTTTGGTCCTAACCTAACCTAACCTAACCTAACCTCACTAACCTAACCTAACCAATCCTAACCTCACTAACCTAACCTTAACCTCACTAAACCCTACCTAACCTAACCTACCTAACCGCACTAACCTAACCTAACCAAAACCTAACCTCACTAACCTAACCTAACCTCACTAACCAAACTAACCAACCCTTTAAACCAAAACCTCATACCTAACCTCATTTAACCTAACCTAACCTAACCTAACCTAACCTCAAAAACCTAACCTCACTACCTAACAACCTCACAAACCCAAACCCAAACCTCACTACCAAACCCTAACCTAACCTGAATACCCCCCCCTTTAAACCCAAACCTCACTAACCTTACCTAAAATCCAAACCTAATCTAAACCTTACTACATATCCACCAAACAAACGATCTAACCTTACCTACATAACCTAACCTCTCTAACCTATACCGCACTACCTAAACCTAACCGATCCTACCTATACCTAACCTAACTAACATCACTAACCTAACTTCATACCTAAACCTCACTTACCAAACCAAAACCTAACCAAACCTCACAAAACCTAACCTTCCTCACAAACCCTTTAACCTAACCCAAAACCCTTTAACCTAAACCAGATTAACCTACCTCATTTACCTAACCTAACCTTAAACATAACTAACCTCATAACTAACCAAAACCAACCCACATCCTATCATAACCTGTAACCTAACTTCCTTTATCCAAAACTTTTAACGAACCTAACCTAACTCCTAACTTAAAAACCTAACCTAACTCACTAACCTACCTAACCAAACCTAACCTAAACTAACTAACCTACCCTCACTAACCGAACCAAACCAAACCCTTTAACCCAAACCCTCAATAACCTAAACCCCCACTAACCTAACCAAAACCCAAAAACCTAACCTACTCCTAACCTAACCTCACTAACTTAACCTAACCTAACCAAACCCTAACCTCACTAACCTAACCTAACTCACAACCTAACCTAAACCAAAATTTAACCTAACCTAATCCCCAACCAAACCTAACCTAACCTAACCTAACCTAACCTAACCTAACCTAACCTAACCTAACCTAACCTAACCTAACCTAACCTAACCTAACCTAACCTAACCTAACCTAACCTAACCTAACCTAACCTAACCTAACCTAACCTAACCTAACCTAACCTAACCTAACCTAACCTAACCTAACCTAACCTAACCTAACCTAACCTAACCTAACCTAACCTAACCTAACCTAACCTAACCTAACCTAACCTAACCTAACCTAACCTAACCTAACCTAACCTAACCTAACCTAACCTAACCTAACCTAACCTAACCTAACCTAACCTAACCTAACCTAACCTAACCTAACCTAACCTAACCTAACCTAACCTAACCTAACCTAACCTAACCTAACCTAACCTAACCTAACCTAACCTAACCTAACCTAACCTAACCTAACCTAACCAAACCTAACCTAACCTAACCTAACCTAACCTAACCTAACCTAACCTAACCTAACCTAACCTAACCTAACCTAACCTAACCTAACCTAACCTAACCTAACCTAACCTAACCTAACCTAACCTAACCTAACCTAACCTAACCTAACCTAACCTAACCTAACCTAACCTAACCTAACCTAACCTAACCTAACCTAACCTAACCTAACCTAACCTAACCTAACCTAACCTAACCTAACCTAACCTAACCTAACCTAACCTAACCTAACCTAACCTAACCTAACCTAACCTAACCTAACCTAACCTAACCTAACCTAACCTAACCTAACCTAACCTAACCTAACCTAACCTAACCTAACCTAACCTAACCTAACCTAACCTAACCTAACCTAACCTAACCTAACCTACCTAACCTAACCTAACCTAACCTAACCTAACCTAACCTAACCTAACCTAACCTACCTAACCTAACCTCACCTAACCTAACCTAACCTAACCTAACCTAACCTCACTAACCTAACCTAACCTAACCTAACCTAACCTAACCTAACCTAACCTAACCTAACCTAACCTAACCTACCCTAACCTAACCTCATAACCTAACCTCACTAATCCTAACCTAACCTAACCTAACCAAACCAAACCCTAACCTACCTAACCTGACCTAACCAAAATAACCAAAACCTAACCAACCTAATAACCACAGAACAAAGCACCCCCTCTGTGTTGGGACCTTCTGTTGACACTATGTACATGTGAGTGGTATTTTGTGGGTACCCACAACCACCACCTTAAATCGTGTGAGCAGCAGCCAGACAGATGTGTCCTGTACACATGTGTCTTCCACTTGTTGTTTCATCACGTCTTTCTGCAGGTTGCCCACCCGGCACAAGGACAACCACATAATCCAGAAAACCAAAACGGTTACAGAACTACTGTTACATGATCACATATGTGATAATTAACACATCATTACAGAACTACTGTTACATGATCACATATTTGATAACTAAGAGATCATTACAGAACTACTGTTACAGGGATCACATTTTTTGATAACTAAGAGTCATTACAAAACTACTTTTTACTGATCACAATTGTGTTAATCAAACTTTAATTACAGAATACTGTTACATGATCACATATGTGAAAATCAACACACCCATACACAACATTAACATTGTAGAGTTACAAGCCAAACTTTCGCAATCATTGTTATGTACTAGGAAGACATGATAGTCTGTGTCATCTACATATGATGATGGGCTTCACCTTGCTCTATACCTCTCCTCTTTTTCTGTCCCTCTCTCTAACCCTCGCTACCTCATCACTCTTTCAACAACCCTACAACAAAAAATTTTTTCTGATTTCAAGTTCCCACAACCGTTTTGCCAGTCAGCAATAAGGTTCATATTCACAACTGTGTCTCCAGTGTTAATTTCTCTTATAAATCTCTTAGGCCATTAGGTTCCACTGGTTTTAACAAAATTTGGCATACCAAAACCCCTTTAAACCTTTTCAACCCTTAATAAAGACATTTGATATTTTACATTAGTAACGCAGATAAGGCTAACACTGTTGTCATTATGAACAAAAGTAATTTTAAATTTCAAGAATGAATGATCTTTTAGATATTAACAAAAAAACCATGTTTTAAAACTCAGTAAGAATCCCCTGGAAGCAGTTAATTCCATTCTAAAAAAAATATGAAGTTGTTGTTGAAAGGTAATGGTTCTCTTTTCAAAATTTTTGTTCATCTTTGTCCCCTTATTTGCCAAACTATGTATGGACTTATCAAAAAACATAAACAGAATTTTCCAGCAAGTTTCTATAGTGAGTTCAGTTGGCTCCATCACATATAAAATTGTCAAAATGGTTAATTTCTTTATTAAGCCCTTTTGTGGGTAAGGTAATCAAAATTCTAATATCATGAACAATGTAGATTTAGTCAACAAGCTTAACTATATCAAAGTTGATTTCTATTTCAAACTTTTTAGCTTTAATGTTTCCTCACTTTTCACAAGAGTTCCAGTTGATGACCTTTTAGAATATTTTTTGATTTCTTGGATGATATTCAATTAACTTGTTTCAAAGTTTGTTTGATTGAACTGATAAAATTGTGTACAAAAGACTGTGTATTTCAATTCAATGGAGATTATTATGATCAAAAATTTGGTATGCAATGGGTCATCTCTTTCACCTGTACTAAGTATCTTTATATGGAATTTTTTGAAACAAAATTACTAAAGGATATCTCACCTTCTAATGCAATTTGGTTTAGGTATGTAGATGATGTTCTTTGTGTTTGGCCAACAAATGAAAATTTACAAATTATTTCTCCCCTTACTTAACAATTTAGTACCTTCCATCAAAACTTACTGTAGAAAATGAAAAAATGGTATGTTACCATTTTTAGATTGCATAATCCATAGGCAATGAAAAAGTTTTAAGTTTAGCTATACAAAAAACCTATCATTGTATGCTCTTTTATTCCATTACTACTCATCTCAACATGAGGGTTTTAATTATCATCTTTTAATCTATTTCCTTAGGGCATTGCGTATTTGCAGTCAAGAGTATATTGATGTTGAGTTTGAGAAGATATATTCTATTGGATCTAAGTTAAAGTTAGCAAAGAAATCATTTTATAGAGTTGAGCCCCAAACCTCCGTTGACACCAAGAATCTTTTAGTTCTCCCTTTGATAATAATTTCACTTTGCTTCTCATGTTGCTTAAATCCTTTAATGTAAATGTTGCCTTCAGCAACAATAATACCATAAAGAATTCTTAATCAGGAATTCACCAGAAAATTCTCCTGGGTGCATCTGTAAGTGCCATGTAGAAATTGTGATAAGTTTTATGTTGGGCAGACTGGTAAGGATCTTTCTGTTAGACTTAAGCAACATACATATAGTATAAGAACGGGACAAGAATCAAATGCCTTGTTTAATCACGTCAATATTTGATAATTGTATTGACTGGAGTAATGCTATCTCAATTATAAACTCTAACTATTCCCACTAGAAATATCATTGAACCTTCTATTATTGAATACATAAAGAATTATAATCCTATATTAGTGATGATCTATACAAATTGGATAACTTATTGATGATAAAAATTTTGTAAACAGGTCACCTTCTTGTCCACATAATAAGTTTAGATGCGCTCGTTGTCTGTCTTGGACAATCGCCGTTTATCAAATGGCATCCTAGCTACGTCTCTTCGTTGTATATCAAGTGACTGTTAAATTTCTCTCTTTTGTCTCCCCTGATGATGTGATCATTACAAGAAAGTGCACTTGGGAACTTATCGTCTTTCATTTTCCCCGTGGACTTATAGTAATATGTTTGATCACGAGCAAAATTATGATCCTTTCCAATTTATCATCCCTGGGGATAGGGGAGAAAGAATACTTCCCACACATTCCCGCGTGTCGTAGAAGGCGACTAAAGGGGAACGGGAGCAGGGAGCTGGAACCCTCCCCTCCTTGCAATTTTAACTTTCTAAAAGGGAAACACGAAGAAGGAGTCACGCGGGCTATTGTTCGTCCTACTCGATGGCTCAGACTGGGTGTCTAAATGTGTGTGGATATAACCAAGTGAGAAAATAGGGAGAGATAGATAGTATAGTTGAGGATAGGAACCTTAGATGTTTTGGTCTGATGTGAAACGAAGCTCAAGGGTAAAGGGGAAGAGTGGTTTGGGAATGATATGGTATTAATGTCAGGGGTTCGTGAGACAAGAGCAAAGGAAGAGTAGCACTACTCCTGAAACAGGAGTGTAGGATGATTATTGGGGCCTATGCACCTGGGTATGAAGAGAAAGATCATGAGAGGCAAGTGTTTTGGAGCAGTCTGAATGAGTGTGTTAGTGGTTTTGATGCACGGACCGGGTTATTAGTGATGGGTGATTTGAATGCAAAGGTGAGTAATTGTGGCAGTTGAGGGAATATTAGTAGACATGGATGTTCAGTGTTGTAAATGGAAATGGTGAAGAGCTTGTACATTTATGTGCCTGAAAAAGGGACTGGTGATTGGAAATACCTGGTTTAAAAAGAGGATATACATAAGTATACGTATGTAAGTAGGAGAGATGGCAGACGAGCGTTATTGGAATTACGTGTTAATTGATAGGCGTGCGAAAGAGAGACTTTTGGATGTTAATGTATCTGAGAGGTGCAACTGGTGGGATGTCTGATCATTATCTTGTGGAGGCGAAGATGAAGATTTGTGAGGTTTTCAGAAAAGAAGAGAGCATGTTGGGGTGAAAAGAGTAGTGAGAGTAGGGAGCTTGGGAAGGAGACTTGTGTGGTGAAGTACCAGGAGAGACTGAGTACAGAATGGAAAAAGGTTGAGAACAAATGACGAAGGAGGAGTAATGGAATGTATTTACGGAAGCAGTGATGGCTTGCGCAAAGATGCTTGTGGTATGAGAAGCGTCGGAGGGTAGGCAGATTAGAAAAGGGTAGTGAGTGGTGGGATGAAGAAGTAGATTTATTAGTGAAAGAGAAGAGAGAGGCGTTTGGAAGATTTTTGCAGGGAAAATAGTGCAAATGAGTGGGAGATGTATACAGAAAGTGGCAGGAGGTCAAGAGAAAGGTGCAAAGAGGTGAAAAAGAGGGCAAATGAGAGTTCGGGTGAGAGAGTATCACTAAATCTTAGGGAGGATAAAAAGATGTTTTGAAGAAAGAAGGTAAATAAAGTGCCTAAGACACCAGAACAAAATGGGAACATCGGTGACTGGGGCTAATGGGGAGATAATTAGTGGTGATGTGAGGAGATGGAGTGAGTATTTTGAAGGTTTTTTGAATGTGTTTCTGTTTAGGTGGCAGGTATAAGGTGTTTTGGTGGGGGGGTGGTGTCGAAGTGAAAGGGTCAGGGAAATTGATCTGGTAAACAGAGAGGAGGTAGTGAAGTTTGCGGAAGATGAAAGCCGGCAAGGCGGGGGGGTTGGATGGTATGGTTGAAATTTATTAAAAAGGGGGTTTTGACCTGTTTTGTTGATTGGTTTGGGTGAGGTTTTTAAAAGCTGTATGACTCTGGTGAGGTGCATGGGGGCTGGCGGAATGCAGGCTTAGTGCCATTGTAATAAGGGAGTTTTTTCATTTACAAAGATAAAAGTTTGTGGACTGGGGCCCATCGTGTGGAGCAAGATGGAGACAATCCACCCCATATATGTGGGAGCGTCCCCACTGGGGGAAGTTAAGACTGCGCACGTGTCAAACCAGTGAGAGAGAGAAGTAACCACGTACCTACAACAACACATTTGGGGGAATAAACTTGGATGATCAGTGTATTGTTTGCACCCCCCTTCATGAATGAAAGTTTACATAAAGTCAATCTCTTCTTCCCTCAGTACTCCATGACATCCTCATTCCCACGGGCCCCCAAACCAGCCGTGTGAGTACGACCACTCGTACCCGCGGCGGGGTACGAAACCCGTCCCCCCGGGGCGGGGTAAAACCACTGTACCCGCGGGGGGAGTCGACCACTCGTACCCGCGGGGGGAGTCGACAATGTCCCCCGGGGCGGGAGTACGCCACGAAAAAAACCCGGGACCCTAAACGCAAATTGAGGACAAGCAAATTTTAATACGTTTTTTTTTTTGCTTCAGAATATGATTTATTACCTTTTTTGATTTATTTCCCCAAATATGTAAACAAACATTACGGGAATATATAAATTTTTTCCAACGATAAAAATATTATAAATGTTCAAATTCCCCTGCAGCAATTATGGTTTTGCTTAGCAGGGCGAAACATACGATTTTTGTTGTAAAAATGTCATGATTTTTAACTATACTGTGATTCATTGGTTGTAATGTGATCAATGGTTGTAATGTGATTCATTTGGTTGTTAAAGTGTTAAATTTTGGTTGTAATGTGATTCATTAGGTTGTAATTGATTTTATGGTTGTAATGTGATTCATTATGGTTGTATGTGATTCATTATGGTTGTTGTTATTTCATTATGGTTGTAATTTTAAATTTTTTATTTTGGTTGTTTTTTTGTGATTCATTATGGTTGTAATGTGATTTTTATGGTTGGGAATGTGATTCATTAGGTGTAATGTGATTTTAAGGTTGTAATGTGATTCATTTTGGTTGTAATGTGATTTATTATGGGTGATGTGATTCATTATGGTTTGTAATTTTGATTCATTATGGTGTAATGATTCATTTGGTTGTTCTGTTTTTCTTCATGGTAGTATGTTATTCTTATGGTTGTATGTTATTTTCATGGTTTTTTATGTGATTTTATCTGGTTGTTTTTTTTATCTTATGGTTGTACTGTTATTCTTTATGGTTGTATGTTATTCATTTATGGTTGGACGTTATTTCATGGTTGTACTGTTATTTCTGGTTGTACTGTATTCTTCATGGTTGTACTGTTATTCTTTATGGTTGTACTGTTATATCTTTGGTTTTAATGTTATTTTATGTTTGCTGTTATTTTTCATGGTTGTACGTTATTCTTTATGGTTGTACTTTTATTCTTCATGGTTGTATGTTATTCTTCATGGTTGTACTGTTATTCTTCATGGTTGTACTGTTATTCTTTTTGGTTGTAATGTGATTCATCAGGGTTGTACTGTTATTCTTCATGGTTGTACTGTTATTCTTCATGGTTGTAATGTGTTATCATGGTTGTAATGTGATTCATTAGGGTTGTAATGTGATTTTTTGGGTTGTAATGTGATTCATTATGGTTGTAATGTGATTCATTAGGGGTTGAAATGTGATTCATTATGGTTGTAATGTGATTCATTATGGTTGTATGTGATTATTATGGTTGTAATGATTCATCATGGTTGTACTGTTATTCTTCATGGTTGTCTGTTTTATTCTTCATGGTTGTACTGTTATTCTTCCTGGTGTGTAATGGATTCATAAAGGTTTTTGTATGTTATTCTTCATGGTTGTATTTTATTCTTCATGGTTGTACTGTTTTTCTTCAGGGGTTGTACTGTTATTCTTTGGGTTGTTATGTTATTCTCAGGGTTTGGGATACTGTTATTCTTCATGGTTGTATGTTATTCTTCATGGTGTATGTTATTCTTATGGTTGTACTGTTTATTTTTTGGGTTTTGTACTGTTATTTCTTATGGTTGTAATGTGATTCTCTTTGGTTGTACTGTTATTTTCATGGTTGTACTTTTATCTTCATGGTTGTAAGGATTATCATGGTTGTAAGGGTTATTCTTCATGGTTGTATGTTATTCTTCATGGTTGTAATGTAAATTCATCAGGGTTTTTGTAAGTTTTTTATTCATGGTTGTATGTTATTTTTCCCGGGTTTTTGTAATGGGGATTCATCTGGTTGTCCCTGTTATTCATCATGGTTTTGTTTTATTCTTATGGTTGTACTGTTATTTTCATGGTTGTAATGTGATTCATCATGGTTGTACTGTTATTTCAAAAAGGTTGTATGTTATTCTTCGGGTTTTGTAATGTGTTTCCCATCAGGGTTTGGGTCTGTTATTCATCATGGTTGTCCCTGTTATTCTTCCATGGTTGAAATGTGATTCTTCATGGTTTTTATGTTATTCTTCATGGTTGTACTGTTATTCTTCATGGTTGTAATGGATTCATCATGGTTGTCCTGTTATTTTTCCCTGGTTTTGTTGTATTTGTATTCTCTCATGGTTGTATTTGAATGTGTTTCCCATCTTTGGTTGTATGTTATTCTTCATGGTTTTTATGTTATTCATCATGGTTTTTAGGGTTATTCTTTATGGTTGTATGTTATGATCATGGTTGTACTGTTATTCTTCATGGTTGTACTGTTATTCATCATGGTTGTACTGTTATTGATAATGGTTGTGCTTTTTATTCTTCATGGTTGTACTGTTTTTCCCTTTTGGTTGTACTGTTATTGCCCTGGTTGTATGTTATTCATCATGGTTGTATGTTATTCTTCAGGGGTTGTACTGTTATTATCATGTTGTACGGGTATTCTTTATGGTTGTACTGTTATTGATCTTTGGTTTGTACTGTTATTTTTGGTTTGTTACTGTTATTCATATGGTTGTACTATGAATCATGGTGTAACGTTGAAGAGGTTTTTGGTTCGTGTATTAAGTACGTTGTAGTGTACATAGGTACAATGTGTTTTTGTGTGAGGCATCTTTGTTATGGCTCCCTCACTGACACTATACTATACTACTACTACTGCTGCTGTTATACTACTACTATACTGCTACTACCCCCACTTTTACTGCTGTTCCTACTACTACTACTGTACTACTACTATACTACCACTTTTATATTTTTTCCCTACTAATATTTATACTGCTACTACTACTACTATACTACTACTATATTACTACTATACTACTATACTATTTACTACTATACTACTTACTTCTATATTACTACTACTACTACTACTACTACTACTACTACTACTATACTACTACTACTATTTACTACTACTATTACTACTACTACTACTACTACTGCTACTACTACTACTACTACTACAAATATATACTACTATACTACTACTACTACTACTATACACAAACCACTTTTACTATTGTTCTACTACTACTACTACTATGCTACTATACTACTACTACTATTTACTACATACTACTAAAACTATTACTACTACTACTACTACTATGCTACTACTACTACTACTACTACTACTACTACTACTACTACTACTACTACTATTTACTACTATTTACTACTACTACTGCTCATACTATACTACTATACTACTACTACTACTATACTTATTTACTACTACTACTATGCTACTACCACCACTTTTACTGCTGCTACTACTACTACTACTTACTACTATATACTACTACCCACTTTTACTACTGTTTCTACTACTACTATATACTACACTGCTATTTACTTTACTCCCACTATAACTAAATTCTACTAGTAGATTTAACATTCCCATTTTAACTGTCATGATCACTGCTGGGTAATATTCATGTAACATAATAGAGTATATCATCACTATGTATCTATCATCACTACTGCTGTATCTTTCATCACTACTATGGTAATACCACTTTCATGTAAAACAATAGCGTTTCATCACTACTGTATCTATCATCATACTGCTGTATCTATCATCACTACTACTGGTAATACACATCTCATGAAACACAATAGACGTATATCATCACTACTGTATCTATTATCATTTACTACTGGTAATACCACATCTCATGAACAATAGACGCTTTATCATCACTACTGTAATCTTTTAATCACTACTACTGGTAATACAAAATCTCATGTAACACAATAGACGCTATCACACTACTGTATCTATTATCACTACTACTGGTTAATACCAAAATCCATGTAACACAATAGACGCATATCTTCACTACTGGATTATCATAAATACTGCTGTATTTTTTTATCACTACTACGGGTTTTTTTCCAATCTCATGTAAAAAATTTTGACGCATATCATCACTACGGGATCTATTTTTCACTACTACTGGTAATACCACTTTCATGTAAAAAAATAGACGCATATCATCATACTGTACTATTATCACTATCTGGTAATACCACTTCTCATGTAACACAATGGGCGCATATCATCACTACTGTATTTTTCATCACTACTGCTGTATCTATTTCAACTACTACGGGTTTTAATACCACTTTCTTTGAAACCACAATGGGAGCATTCATCATACTGTATCTATTATCACTACTACTGGTTAATACCACTCTCATGTAACACAATAGACGCATATCATCATACTGTATCTATCTTCACTACTTGCTGTATCTATCATCACTACTACTGGTAATACCACTTTAATGTAACACAATAAAACGCATATCATACTTCTGTATCTATCATCACAAATGCTATCTATTATCACTACTACTGGTAATCCCACATCTCATGTAACACAATAGACGCATTTCATCACTACTGAAATTATTATCATACTAGGTAATCCCACATTCATGTAACACAATGACGCATATCATCATTTACTGTATTATCATCACAAAGCTTGTATCTATTATCACTATACTGGAAATTTACACATCTCATGTAACAAAATAGACGATATCACCCAAACTGTATTATTCACTACTATGGAATCCCATTCTGGGGGAACACAATAGGCCATATCTTAAACTACTGTATTATTTTCACTATACGGGTTTAATTCCATTCTCATTTTACCAATAGACGCATATCATCACTTTGTACCTCTTCTTCAACACTTGTGTCTCACGTTGACTATAGTACGAAAAACTACTTGTTTATACTTGTCAACACTGCGGCCCTTTGGTTTAAAATTCAGCGTTATATAGATGGAACACGGGCCTCTTTGTGTTATTCACCCAGTTATATAGATGGCAACACGGGCCCCTTCTTGTCTAGTTTGGGCAGTGACATAGTGAGGGCAACATGCCCCTTCCTTTTTGCTATATTTAGGTCAAACATTTTTTTTCCCTTTTTTCTTACAGGGGAAAACGACGGTTGTGGACTCATGCTCCTGGAGTGCGTAACAGGAAGCACATTAAGGTGTTGTTGATTCACGTGATCGGGTTCTGTCGGGGTGTACAGTCGCTTCTATTTTTTGTGGTTGTTTTTGGTGATGGGTGTAGCTGGTGGTGGGTGTTGTTGTTGGGGGTTTGTAGCTGGTGGTGGGTGTCGTTGTAGGGTGTAGCTGGTGGGGGGTTGTCGTTGTTGGGGTGTAGCTGTTGGTGGGTGTTGTTGTTGGGGTGTAGTTGTTAGTGGGTGTCGTTGTTGGGGTGTAGCTGTTGGTGGATGTCGTTGTTGGGGTGTAGCTGTCGGTGGGCGTCTTTGATAGGGGGTAGCTGTTGGTGGGTGTCGTTGTTAGTGTGTAGCTGTTGGTGGGTGTCGTTGTTGGGGTGTAGCTGGTGGTGGGTGTCGTTCCCTTGGGGTGTAGCTGTTGGATGAGTGTCGTTAGTGAGGTGTAGCTGTTGGTGGGTGTCGTTGATAGGGTGTAGCTGTTGGTGGGTGTCGATCTTGGGGTGTAGCTGTTGGTGGGTGTCGTTAGTGGGGTGTAGCTGTTGGTGGGTGTCGTTGTTG
>NC_092249.1:15117943-15120443 GCF_036320965.1 Panulirus ornatus | reverse complement strand
GAGGGGACTTGGCTCACATCGTTGAGTCGTGAGGAGACTTGGCTCACATGGTTGAGTCGTGAGGAGACTTGGCTCACATGGTTGAGTCGTGAGGGGACTTGGCTCACATCGTTGAGTCGTGAGGAGACTTGGCTCACATCGTTGAGTCGTGAGGAGACTTGGCTCACATGGTTGAGTCGTGAGGAGACTTGGCTCACATCGTTGAGTCGTGAGGGGACTTGGCTCACATGGTTGAGTCGTGAGGAGACTTGGCTCACATCGTTGAGTCGTGAGGAGACTTGGCTCACATGGTTGAGTCGTGAGGAGACTTGGCTCACATCGTTGAGTCGTGAGGAGACTTGGCTCACATGGTTGAGTCGTGAGGAGACTTGGCTCACATGGTTGAGTCGTGAGGAGACTTGGCTCACATGGTTGAGTCGTGAGGAGACTTGGCTCACATGGTTGAGTCGTGAGGAGACTTGGCTCACATGTCAACCAAACTCAGAGACTTGACAAGAAATCTGATTCCCTAATGGATCCACATTTTCAACCTTAAGTCCAACACAAACTTGAACTTCGTCTGAAAGCGATACAGATTACTGTACTGACGTCATGGGGGGGGAGGGGGAGGGGGGAGGGGGGGAGGGGGGGGGGGGGGGGGAGGGGGGGAGACTCGAGGAAATTTGATTTCACAATTCTTGTTGTTATTATTATCAGCACAACAACCACACAGGGCCAAGTACTGGCCTGCCTCACACCACGATCAGTATGTCTCTCTTGAGAGACTGTGTGTAGTTATTACCATCACCCTCACATAACGCGTCGTTACCACCACCTCACACAACGCGTCGTTACCACCACCTCACACAACGCGTCGTTACCACCACCTCACACAACTCCTCGTTACCACAACCTCACACAACCCCTCGTTACCACCACCTAACACAACCCCTCGTTACCACCACCTCACACAACGCGTCGTTACCACCACCTCACACAACGCGTCGTTACCACCACCTCACACAACGCGTCGTTACCACCACCTCACACAACGCGTCGTTACCACCACCTCACACAACTCCTCGTTACCACAACCTCACACAACCCCTCGTTACCACCACCTAACACAACCCCTCGTTACCACCACCTCACACAACGCGTCGTTACCACCACCTCACACAACGCGCCGTTACCACCACCTCACACAACCCCTCGTTACCACCACCTCACACAACGCGTCGTTACCACCACCTCACACAACCCCTTGTTACCACCACCTCACACAACGCGTCGTTACCACCACCTCACACAACGCGTCGTTACTACCACCTCACACAACTGCGTTAGTTGGACTGGCCGGCTCGGCGTTCCTGTTGAATCCCGCGTTAGCGAGGTAGCGCCAGGAAAAAAAAAAAAAAACGCTTTATTAACCCACCTTCGTTGTTCAGCCGTCTTGTGTAATACATCGAAATCACATCCAGGATCCACAGACCTTTCCATGGTTTACCTTGGACGTCTCACATGCCCTGGTTCAGTCCACTGACAGCAAGTCGACCCCAGTATGATACATCGTTCCAATTCACTATATTCCGTGCACGAATTTCACTCTCCTGCATGTTCAGGCCCTTCCAACACAAAACATTTTACACTCCATCCTTCCATCTCCAATTTCGTTTCCCCAGCATCCCCTCGTTCCCTCCACCTCTGACACATATATCCTCTTGGTCAATCTTTCCTCACTCATTCTCTCCATGTGACCAAACCATTTCAAAACACCCTCTTCTGCTCTCTCAACCACACTTTTTTCATTCCCACATATTCCCACACATTCCCACATATCTCTCTTACCCATTAGCTACTTAGGTACTCGATCAAATCACCTTACACCACATATTGTCCTCAAGCATTTCATTACAACACCCACTTTCCTTCTTACATCCTCATCCACAGCTCACTCCTCACATCCACACAATATCGTGGAGACTACCTTTAAACATAGCTATTTTCGCCCTCCCACATCATGGCCTCTCTCTCTACGTATTCCTCAGTGCTCCCAGAATCTTCGTCACCACACCCACCCTGTGACCCACTTCTGCTTCCATGGTTCCATTCTCTGCCATGTCCACTACCAGGTATCTGAAGCTCTTCACTTCTTGAAAACTTCTGCATTCAAACTTACACCCCAAGTGACCTGTCTCGTTTCCCTGCTAAACCTTATAACCTAACCTAACCTAACCTAACCTAACCTAACCTAACCTTGCTTTCATTCACATTTACTCTCAACTTCCTTTTTTCATACACTCCAAAATTCAGTCACTAACTTCTGCAGTTTATAGCTGAAGCTGCTGCTAGTGCTGTGTCAACAGCAACCAACAACCAACTCACTTCCCAAACACCTTCACGCCCTGGCAATTGAATACTCGTCTCTGTCTCCAAGACTCTTGCATTTACCCCTGCAGAAGACCAACCTTCAATAGGAACCACTCATTCTTCTCTCTTCCTACTCGCATACACGCTGTAT
>NC_092249.1:15015443-15112943 GCF_036320965.1 Panulirus ornatus | reverse complement strand
AAGGTATGGCGTTGAGACACATAGTATGACATTGAGGAGGAAAGAGTGTGAACGGTAAGAGAGAAGTATGACAAGTATGACATGGTAAACGAAAGGCAATGTTTAGCAACAGTGTAATGACTGCTCTGATATCCCTCTACACCTTTGTAACTAACAAGAAATAAAAAAAGGGAAACTCTTTGCTTAAAGATTCCTGGCTTACTTCACCGGTGGACATCAACTTTCTGATAAAATGCGAGCCACTTGAACACTTACTTTGTTCCGATTATCCCGACTGGAGGTGGAGGCGGCTGGACAAACCATCAGACAAGGGAAGGAATTTTGTTGTGTCAGTAAGAGCAGAGGATGTGTGGATAAGGTGCTTGCTCTCAAGAGTGTGTGTGAAAAATACTAAGATGAACAGATGGACTTCTGTGTCGCATTCATGGATCTGGAGTGAGCATATGAGATAAGGTTGACAGAGATGCTTTGTGGAAGGTCTAAAGAGTATATGGTGTAGGAGAAAGCTACCAAAAGCAGTGAAAAGTTTTTATGAAAGATGTAAAACGTGTGTACGATTAGGAAGAGAGGAGAGTGAATTGGTCCACGTGAAGATTGGTTTGCGGCAGGGGTGTGTGATGTCACCATGGCTGTTCAATCTGTTTGGGAATAGGGTGATGAGGGAGGCAAATGGAAGTCTTCGAGAAAGGGGCAAGAATGCAGCTTTTAGGAAATGAGATGGCCTTGGAAGAGAGCCAGGTGTTCTTTTCTGACGATACAGCACTGGTGGCAGATTGGAGTGAGAAACTGTATAAGTTGGTGACTGAGTTTGAAAGAGTGTATGAAAGGAGAAACCTCAGAGTAAATGTGAATATAGCAAGGTTATTATGTTTAGCAGGGTCAGAGGGATAGGTTAGTTGATTCATGAGTTTGAATGGAGAAAATCTGGGGAAAGTGAAGTGTTTCAGATGCCTGGAAGCGGAAGTGAATCATAGGGTGGGTAAGGGGACGAAGGTTCTCGGAGCACTGAAGAATTTGTGGAAAGGGGTTGTTACTGGGAGGGCAAAGATGGATATGTTTGGATGCGCTGTAGCCCTAAAAATGTTGTAAGGATGTAAGTGTCACATGAAGATGTATGGGAAAGAGTGGATGTGTTGAAAATGAAATGTTTGAGGAGAAAATGTGGTGTGAGGTGGTTTCATCAGATGCATATAGGTGGGGTTGGAGAAAGGTTTGGTAATAAACAATGTGATTGAAAGAGGTGAGGAGGGTTTGGTGAAATGGTTTAGATGAATGGAGACAATAAGCGAGGTGAGGTTGACAAAGAGAATGTAAGTGTAAGAAGTGGAGGTGACAAGGGGAATAAGGATTTCAAATTGGAGATGGAAGGTTGGAGTGAAAAACATTTTGAGTGGTCGGGACTTGAACATGCAGGAGGGTGAATGGCGTTCACAGGACAGAGTGACTTAGAACAATGTGTTATTCAGGGGATGACGTGCTGTTAGTGGACTGAACCAGGGCATATGAAGCGTCTAGGGTAAACCATGGAAAGGTTTGTGGGACCTGGAAGTGGATAGGGAGCTGTGGTTTCGGTGCATTACACATGACAAATGACTGTAGGCGAATGTGGTCTGTCCTCGTCTGTTCCTGGCGTTGCTTCGCTTACGTAGCAAACGGCGATAAGATATGATATATGTGATGTATATAATATGTGATAATACATTATCCCTGGGGATACGAGAGAAGGAATTCTTCCTACAAATTCCCTGCGTGTTGTAAAGTGCGACTAAAAGGGGAGGGAGCAGGGGGCTGGAAATCCTCCCCTCCAGTTTTTACTTTTCCAAAAGAGGGAACAGAAAAGGGGGCCAAGTGAAGATATTCTCTCTAAGGCTAAGTCCTCTTTTCTTAACGCTACCTTGCTAATGCGGGAAATGACAAATATATATATATATATATATATATATATATATATATATATATATATATATATATATATATATATATATATATATATATATATATATATATATACATATATATATATATTTATTTTTTTATTATACTTTGTCGCTGTCTCCCGCGTTTGCGAGGTAGCGCAAGGAAACAGACGAAAGAAATGGGCCCACCCCCCCCCCCCCCATACACATGTATATACATACGTCCACACACGCAAATATACATACCTACACAGCTTTCCATGGTTTACCCCAGACGCTTCACATGCCTTGATTCAATCCACTGACAGCACGTCAACCCCGGTATACCACATCGTTCCAATTCACTCTATTCCTTGCCCTCCTTTCACCCTCGTGCATGTTCAGGCCCCGATCACACAAAATCTTTTTCACTCCATCTTTCCACCTCCAATTTGGTCTCCCTCTTCTCCTCGTTCCCTCCACCTCCGACACATATATCCTCTTGGTCAATCTTTCCTCACTCATTCTCTCCATGTGCCCAAACCACTTCAAAACACCCTCTTCTGCTCTCTCAACCACGCTCTTTTTATTTCCACACATCTCTCTTACCCTTACGTTACTCACTCGATCAAACCACCTCACACAACACATTGTCCTCAAACATCTCATTTCCAGCACATCCATCCTCCTGCGCACAACTCTATCCATAGCCCGCGCCTCGCAAACATACAACATTGTTGGAACCACTATTCCTTCAAACATACCCATTTTTGCTTTCCGAGATAATGTTCTCGACTTCCACACATTCTTCAAGGCTCCCAGAATTTTCGCCCCCTCCCCCACCCTATGATCCACTTCCGCTTCCATGGTTCCATCCGCTGACAGATCCACTCCCAGATATCTAAAACACTTCACTTCCTCCAGTTTTTCTCCATTCAAACTCACCTCCCAATTGACTTGACCCTCAACCCTACTGTACCTAATAACCTTGCTCTTATTCACATTTACTCTTAACTTTCTTCTTCCACACACTTTACCAAACTCAGTCACCAGCTTCTGCAGTTTCTCACATGAATCAGCCACCAGCGCTGTATCATCAGCGAACAACAACTGACTCACTTCCCAAGCTCTCTCATCCCCAACAGACTTCATACTTGCACCTCTTTCCAAAACTCTTGCATTTACCTCCCTAACAACCCCATCCATAAACAAATTAAACAACCATGGAGACATCACACACCCCTGCCGCAAACCTACATTCACCGAGAACCAATCACTCTCCTCTCTTCCTACACGTACACATGCCTTACATCCTCGATAAAAACTTTTCACTGCTTCTAACAACTTTCCTCCCACACCATATATTCTTAATACCTTCCACAGAGCATCTCTATCAACTCTATCATATGCCTTCTCCAGATCCATAAATGCTACATACAAATCCATTTGCTTTTCTAAGTATTTCTCATATACATTCTTCAAAGCAAACACCTGATCCACACATCCTCTACCACTTCTGAAACCACACTGCTCTTCCCCAATCTGATGCTCTGTACATGCCTTCACCCTCTCAATCAATACCCTCCCATATAATTTACCAGGAATACTCAACAAACTTATACCTCTGCAATTTGAGCACTCACTCTTATCCCCTTTGCCTTTGTACAATGGCACCATGCACGCATTCCGCCAATCCTCAGGCACCTCACCATGAGCCATACATACATTAAATAACCTTACCAACCAGTCAACAATACAGTCACCCCCTTTTTTAATAGATTCCACTGCAATACCATCCAAACCTGCTGCCTTGCCGGCTTTCATCTTCCGCAAAGCTTTCACTACCTCTTCTCTGTTTACCAAATCATTTTCCCCAACCCTCTCACTTTGCACACCACCTCGACCAAAACACCCTATATCTGCCACTCTATCATCAAACACATTCAACAAACCTTCAAAATACTCACTCCATCTCCTTCTCACATCACCACTACTTGTTATCACCTCCCCATTTCCCCATTTGCGCCCTTCACTGAAGTTCCCATTACCTCCCTTGTCTTACGCACTTTATTTACCTCCTTCCAGAACATCTTTTTATTCTCCCTAAAATTTAATGATACTCTCTCACCCCAACTCACACACACATATATATATATATATATATATATATATATATATATATATATATATATATATATATATATATATATATATATATATATATATATATATATATATATTTTTTTTTTTTTTTTTTTTCATACTATTCGCTATTTCCCGCATTAGCGAGGTAGCGTTAAGAACAGAGGACTGAGCCTTTGAGGGAACATCCTCACTTGGCCCCCTTCTCTGTTCCTTCTTTAGGAGAATGAAAAACGAGAGGGGAGGATTTCCAGCCCCCCGTTCCCTTCCCTTTTAGTCGCCTTCTACGACACGCAGGGAATACGTGGGAAGAATTCTTTCTCCCCTATCCCCAGGGATACCCTATCCCCAGGGATATATATATATATATATATATATATATATATATATATATATATATATATATATATATATATATATATATATATATATATATATATATATATATATATATATTTTTTTTTTTTTTTTTAAACTATTCGCCATTTCACGCATTAGCGAGGTAGCGTTAAGAACAGAGGACTGGGCCTTTTTTGGAATATCCTCACCTGGCCCCCCTCTGTTCCTTCTTTTGGAAAATCATAAAAAAACGAGAGGGGAGGATTTCCAGCCCCCCGCTCCCTCCCCTTTTAGTCGCCTTCTACGACACGCAGGGAATACGTGGGAAGTATTCTTAATCCCCTATCCCCAGGGATAATATATATATATATATATATATATATATATATATATATATATATATATATATATATATATATATATATATATATATATATATATATATATATATATATATATATGCCTCTCTCTTCTCTTTCACTAATACTCTTACTTCTTCATCCCACCACTCACTACCCTTTCTAATCAACCCACCTCCCACAATTCTCATGCCACAAGCATCTTTTGCGCAATCCATCACTGATTCCCTAAATACATCCCATTCCTCCCCTACTCCCCTTACTTCCATTGTTCTCACCTTTTTCCATTCTGTACTCAGTCTCTCCTGGTACTTCCTCACACAAGTCTCCTTCCCAAGCTCACTTACTCTCACCACCCTCTTCACCCCAACACTCACTCTTCTTTTCTGGAAACCCATACAAATCTTCACCTTAGCCTCCACAAGATAATGATCAGACATCCCTCCAGTTGCACCTCTCAGCACATTAACATCCAAAAGTCTCTCTTTCGCGCGCCTGTCAATTAACACGTAATCCAATAACGCTCTCTGGCCATCTCTCCTACTTACATAAGTATACTTATGTATATCTCGCTTTTTAAACCAGGTATTCCCAATCATCAGTCCTTTTTCAGCACATAAATCTACAAGCTCTTCACCATTTCCATTTACAACACTGAACACCCCATGTATACCAATTGTTCCCTCAACTGCCACATTACTCACCTTTGCATTCAAATCACCCAACACTATAACCCGGTCTCGTGCATCAAAGCCACTAACACACTCATTCAGCTGCTCCCAAAACACTTGCCTCTCATGATCTTTCTTTTCATGCCCAGGTGCATATGCAGCAATAATCACACATCTCTCTCCATCAACTTTCAGTTTTACCCATATTAATCGAGAATTTACTTTCTTACATTCTATCACATACTTCCACAACTCCTGTTTCAGGAGTACTGCTACTCCTTCCCTTGCTCTTGTCCTCTCACTAACCCCTGACTTTACTCCCAAGACATTCCCAAACCACTCTTCCCCTTTACCCTTGAGCTTCGTTTCACTCAGAGCCAAAACATCCAGTTTCCTTTCCTCAAACATACTACCTATCTCTCCTTTTTTCACATCTTGGTTACATCCACACACATTTAGGCACCCCAATCTGAGCCTTCGAGGAGGATGAGCACTCCCCGCGTGACTCCTTCTTCTGTTTCCCATTTTAGAAAGGCATTTGGACGATTTTTGCAGGGAAAAAATGAAATTGAGTGGGAGACGTATAAAAGAAAGAGACAGGAGGTCAAGAGAAAGGTGCAAGAGGTGAAAAAAAGGGCAAATGAGAGTTGGGGTGAGAGAGTATCATTAAATTTTAGGGAGAATATAAAGATGTTCTGGAAGGAGGTAAATAAAGTGCGTAAGACAAGGGAGCAAATGGGAACTTCAGTGAAGGGCGCAAATGGGGAGGTGATAACAAGTAGTGGTGATGTGAGAAGGAGATGGAGTGAGTATTTTGAAGGTTTGTTGAATGTGTTTGATGATAGAGTGGCAGATATAGGGTGTTTTGGTCGAGGTGGTGTGCAAAGTGAGAGGGTTAGGGAAAATGATTTGGTAAACAGAGAAGAGGTAGTAAAAGCTTTGCGGAAGATGAAAGCCGGCAAGGCAGCAGGTTTGGATGGTATTGCAGTGGAATTTATTAAAAAAGGGGTGACTGTATTGTTGACTGGTTGGTAAGGTTATTTAATGTATGTATGACTCATGTTGAGGTGCCTGAGGATTGGCGGAATGCGTGCATAGTGCCATTGTACAAAGGCAAAGGGGATAAGAGTGAGTGCTCAAATTACAGAGGTATAAGTTTGTTGAGTATTCCTGGCAAATTATATGGGAGGGTATTGATTGAGAGGTTGAAGGCATGCACAGAGCATCAGATTGGGGAAGAGCAGTGTGGTTTCAGAAGTGGTAGAGGATGTGTGGATCAGGTGTTTGCTTTGAAGAATGTATGTGAGAAATACTTAGAAAAGCAAATGGATTTGTATGTAGCATTTATGGATCTGGAGAAGGCATATGATAGAGTTGATAGAGATGCTCTGTGGAAGGTATTAAGAATATATGGTGTGGGAGGCAAGTTGTTAGAAGCAGTGAAAAGTTTTTATCGAGGATGTAAGGCATGTGTACGTGTAGGAAGAGAGGAAAGTGATTGGTTCTCAGTGAATGTAGGTTTGCGGCAGGGGTGTGTGATGTCTCCATGGTTGTTTAATTTGTTTATGGTTGGGGTTGTTAGGGAGGTGAATGCAAGAGTTTTGAAAAGAGGGGCAAGTATGAAATCTGTTGGGGATGAGAGAGCTTGGGAAGTGAGTCAGTTGTTGTTCGCTGATGATACAGCGCTGGTGGCTGATTCATGTGAGAAACTGCAGAAGCTGGTGACTGAGTTTGGTAAAGTGTGTGAAAGAAGAAAGTTAAGAGTAAATGTGAATAAGAGCAAGGTTATTAGGTACAGTAGGGTTGAGGGTCAAGTCAATTAGGAGGTGAGTTTGAATGAAGAAAAACTGGAGGAAGTGAAGTGTTTTAGATATCTGGGAGTGGATCTGGCAGCGGATGGAACCATGGAAGCGGAAGTGGATCATAGGGTGGGGGAGGGGGCGAAAATTCTGGGAGCCTTGAAGAATGTGTGGAAGTCGAGAACATTATCTCGGAAAGCAAAAATGGGTATGTTTGAAGGAATAGTGGTTCCAACAATGTTGTATGGTTGCAAGGCGTGGGCTATGGATAGAGTTGTGCGCAGGAGGATGGATGTGCTGGAAATGAGATGTTTGAGGACAATGTGTGGTGTGAGGTGGTTTGATCGAGTAAGTAACGTAAGGGTAAGAGAGATGTGTGGAAATGATAAGAGCGTGGTTGAGAGAGCAGAAGAGGGTGTTTTGAAATGGTTCGGGCACATGGAGAGAATGAGTGAGGAAAGATTGACCAAGAGAATATATATGTCGGAGGTTGAGGGAACGAGGAGAAGAGGGAGACCAAATTGGAGGTGGAAAGATGGAGTGAAAAAGATTTTGTGTGATCGGGGCCTGAACATGCAGGAGGGTGAAAGGAGGGCAAGGAATAGAGTGAATTGGAGCGATGTGGTATACCGGGGTTGACGTGCTGTCAGTGGAGTGAATCAAGGCATGTGAAGCGTCTGGGGTAAACCATGGAAAGCTGTGTAGGTATGCATATTTGCGTGTCTGGACGTATGTATATACATGTGTATGGGGGGGGGGGTTGGGCCATTTCTTTCGTCTGTTTCCTTGCGCTACCTCGCAAACGCGGGAGACAGCGACAAAGTATAAAAAAAAAAAAAATATATATATATATGTATATAATGTGGCAGCTGAGGGATAATTAGTATACATGGTGTGTTTAGTGTTGTAAATGGAAATGGTAAAGAGCTTGTAGATTTGTTTGCTGAAAAAGGACTGGTGATTGGGAATATCTGATTTAAAAAGAGAGATGTACATAAGTATACGTATGTAAGTAGGAGAGATGGCCAGAGAGCGTTATTATATTACGTGTTAATTGATAGTCGCGTGAAAGAGAGACTTTTGGATGTTAATGTGCTGAGAGGTGCAACTGGAGGGATGTCTGATCATTATCTTGTGGAGAAGGTGAAGATTTGTAGAGGTTTTCAGAAAAGAAGACAGAATGTCGGGGTGAAGAGAGCACTCACTTCTATCCCCTTTGCCTTTGCACAATGGCACTATGCAAGCATTCTGCCAATCCTCAGGCACCTCACCATGAGTCATATATGCATTAAATATCCTTACCAACCATTAAACAATACAGTCACCCCCTTTTTTAATAAATTCCACTGCAATACCATCCAAACCTGCTGCCTTGCTGGCTTTCATCTTCCGCAAAACTTTTACTACCTCTTCTATGTTTACCAAATCATTATCCGTAACCCTCTCACTTTGTACACCACCTCGACCAAAACACCCTATATCTGCCACTCTATCATCAAACACATTCAACAAACCTTCAAAATACTCACTCAATCTCCTTCTCACACACACACACACACACACACACACACACACACACACACACATATATATATATATATATATATATATATATATATATATATATATATATATATATATATATATATATATATATATATATATATATATATATATATATATATATATATATATATATATAACAATCACTCTTGAAGTAGAACCGTCAGACACAATTGAAAATGTGAAGGAAAATAGTGAAATTGGAGAAAAATGTAGCTTAGACATTGAAGCTTATTGATACAGTGGTTAAATTGATGAGAACTGCTATTGACGTTTGTGTAAATAAATTATACATTTCCTTTTTTCCATAGCCAGAGGTTGAACCATTATGTGACATTCTTTTTTTTCATTCATTTCAAGCTAGAAGTTTCAGTTTTCTAAATTGTTTCTTACATTTCTCATATGTATATATATGTATGTGTGTGTGTGTGTATATGTGCGTATGTATGTGTATGTGTGTGTGTGTGTGTGTATATGTATATATGTATGTATATTATCCCTGGGGATAGGGGTGAAAGAATACTTCCCACGTATTCCTCGCGTGTCGTAGAAAGCGACTAGAGGGGACGGGAGCGGGGGGCCAGAAATCCTCCCCTCCTTGTATTAACTTTCTAAAATGGGAAACAGAAGAAGGAGTCACGCGGGGAGTGCTCATCCTCCTCGAAGGCTCAGAGTGGGGTGCCTAAATGTGTGTGGATGTAACCAAGATATGAAAAAAGGAGAGATAGGTAGTATGTTTGAGGAAAGGAACCTGGATGTTTTGGCTCTGAGTGAAACGAAGCTCAAGGGTAAAGGGGAAGAGTGGTTTGGGAATGTCTGGGGAGTAAAGTCAGGGGTTAGTGAGAGGACAAGAGCAAGGGAAGGAGTAGTAATACTCCTGAAACAGGAGTTGTGGGAGTATGTGATAGAGTGTAAGAAAGTAAATTCTCGATCAATATGGGTAAAACTGAAAGTTGATGGAGAGAGGTGGGTGATTATTGGTGCATATGCACCTGGGCATGAGAAGAAAGATCAAGAGAGGCAAGTGTTTTGGGAGCAGCTGAATGAGTGTGTTAGTGGTTTTGATGCACGAGACCGGGTCATAGTGATGGGTGATTTGAATGCAAAGGTGAGTAATGTGGCAGTTGAGGGAATAATTGGTATACATGGGGTGTTCAGTGTTGTAAATGGAAATGGTGAAGAGCTTGTAGATTTATGTGCTGAAAAAGGACTGATGATTGGGAATACCTGGTTTAAAAAGCGAGATATACATAAGTATACTTATGTAAGTAGGAGAGATGGCCAGAGAGCGTTATTGGATTACGTGTTAATTGACAGGCGTGCGAAAGAGAGACTTTTGGATGTTAATGTGCTGAGAGGTGCAACTGGAGGGATGTCTGATCATTATCTTGTGGAGGCTAAGGTGAAGATTTGTATGGGTTTTCAGAAAAGAAGAGTGAATGTTGGGGTGAAGAGGGTGGTGAGAGTAAGTGAGCTTGAGAAGGAGACCTGTGTGAGGAAGTACCAGGAGAGACTGAGTACAGAATGGAAAAAGGTGATAACAATGGAAGTAAGGGGAGTGGGGGAGGAATGGGATGTATTTAGGGAATCAGTGATGGATTGAGCAAAAGATGCTTGTGGCATGAGAAGAGTGGGAGGTGGGTTGATTAGAAAGGGTAGTGAGTGGTGGGATGAAGAAGTAAGAGTATTAGTGAAAGAGAAGAGAGAGGCATTTGGACGATTTTTGCAGGGAAAAAATGCAATTGAGTGGGAGATGTATAAAAGAAAGAGACAGGAGGTCAAGAGAAAGGTGCAAGAGGTGAAAAAAAGGCCAAATGAGAGTTGGGGTGAGAGAGTATCATTAAATTTTAGGGAGAATAAAAAGATGTTCTGGAAGGAGGTAAATAAAGTGCGTAAGACAAGGGAGCAAATGGGAACTTCAGTGAAGGGCGCAAATGGGGAGGTTATAACAAGTAGTGGTGATGTGAGAAGATGGAGTGAGTATTTTGAAGGTTTGTTGAATGTGTTTGATGATAGAGTGGCAGATATAGGGTGTTTTGGTCGAGGTGGTGTGCAAAGTGAGAGGGTTAGGGAAAATGATTTGGTAAACAGAGAAGAGGTAGTGAAAGCTTTGCGGAAGATGAAAGCCGGCAAGGCAGCAGGTTTGGATGGTATTGCAGTGGAATTTATTAAAAAAGGGGGTGACTGTATTGTTGACTGGTTGGTAAGGTTATTCAATGTATGTATGACTCATGGTGAGGTGCCTGAGGATTGGCGGAATGCGTGCATAGTGCCATTGTACAAAGGCAAAGGGGATAAGAGTGAGTGCTCAAATTACAGAGGTATAAGTTTGTTGAGTGTTCCTGGTAAATTATATGGGAGGGTATTGATTGAGAGGGTGAAGGCATGTACAGAGCATCAGATTGGGGAAGAGCAGTGTGGTTTCAGAAGTGGTAGAGGATGTGTGGATCAGGTGTTTGCTTTGAAGAGTGTATGTGAGAAATACTTAGAAAAGCAAATGGATTTGTATATAGCATTTATGGATCTGGAGAAGGCATATGATAGAGTTGATAGAGATGCTCTGTGGAAGGTATTAAGAATATATGGTGTGGGAGGAAAGTTGTTAGAAGCAGTGAAAAGTTTTTATCGAGGATGTAAGGCATGTGTGCGTGTAGGAAGAGAGGAAAGTGATTGGTTCTCAGTGAATGTAGGTTTGCGGCAGGGGTGTGTGATGTCTCCATGGTTGTTTAATTTGTTTATGGATGGGTTTGTTAGGGAGGTAAATGCAAGAGTTTTGGAAAGAGGGGCAAGTATGAAGTCTGTTGGGGATGAGAGAGCTTGGGAAGTGAGTCAGTTGTTGTTCGCTGATGATACAGCGCTGGTGGCTCATTCATGTGAGAAACTGCAGAAGCTGGTGAATAAGTTTGGAAAAGTGTGTGGAAGAAGAAAGTTAAGAATAAATGTGAATAAGAGCAAGGTTATTAGGTACAGTAGGGTTGAGGGTCAAGTCAATTGGGAGGTGAGTTTGAATGGAGAAAAACTGGAGGAAGTGAAGTGTTTTAGATATCTGGGAGTGGATCTGGCAGCGGATGGAACCATGGAAGCGGAAGTGGATCATAGGGTGGGGGAGGGGGCGAAAATCCTGGGGGCCTTGAAGAATGTGTGGAAGTCGAGAACATTATCTCGGAAAGCAAAAATGGGTATGTTTGAAGGAATAGTGGTTCCAACAATGTTGTATGGTTGCGAGGCGTGGGCTATGGATAGAGTTGTGCGCAGGAGGATGGATGTGCTGGAAATGAGATGTTTGAGGACAATGTGTGGTGTGAGGTGGTTTGATCGAGTGAGTAACGTAAGGGTAAGAGAGATGTGTGGAAATAAAAAGAGCGTGGTTGAGAGAGCAGAAGAGGGTGTTTTGAAGTGGTTTGGGCACATGGAGAGGATGAGTGAGGAAAGATTGACCAAGAGGATATATGTGTCGGAGGTGTAGGGAACAAGGAGAAGAGGGAGACCAAATTGGAGGTGGAAAGATGGAGTGAAAAAGATTTTGTGTGATCGGGGCCTGAACATGCAGGAGGGTGAAAGGTGGGCAAGGAATAAGTGAATGGAGCGATGTTGTATACCGGGGATTGACGTTGCTGTCAGTGGATGATTCAAGGCATGTGAAGCGTCTGGGGGTAAAACCTGGGGGGGGAAAGCTGTGTAGGGACTATGCATATTTGCGTGTTGTCTGGACGTATGTATATCATGTGTATGGGGGGGGGGGTTGGTGCCATTTCTTTCGTTGTTTCCTTGCGCTTACTCGCAAACGCGGGAGACAGCGACAAAACATAGTATAATAAAAAAAAAAATATATAATATATATGGATATAATGTGGCGTGAGGGATAATTAGTATACATGGTGTGTTTATGCTGTAAATGGGAAAATGGTAAAGAGCTTGTAGATTGGTTTGCTGGAAAAAGGACTGGTGATTGGGAATAATCTGATTTATAAAAGAGAGATGTACATAAGTATACGTATGTAAGTAGGAGAGTGCCAGGAGGAGGGTATTATTTTTCGTGTTAATTGATATTCGCGTGAAAGAGAGATTTTGGATGCTAGTGTGCTGAGAGGTGCAACTGGAGGGGATGTCCTGATCATTATCTTGTGGAGAAGGTGATGATTTGTAGAGGTTTTCGGAAAGAAGACAGAATGTTCGGGGTGAACTGAGAGCACTCACTTCTTCCCTTTGCCTTTGCACAATGGCACTATGCTAGCGTTCTGCACAATTCAGGCCACCTCACCATGAGTCATAATATGCATTTATATATCTTACCAACCTTTAAAACAATACAGTCACCCCCTTTTTTTAATAGATGCCATGCAATAACATCCAAATGCTGGGGGGCCTTGCTGGCTTTCATCTTCCGCCATAACTTTTACTACCTCTTTCTATGTTTTACCAAATCAATTATCCGGAACCTACTCACTTTGTACACCACTGACCAAAACACCCTATATCTGCCACTCTATCATCAAACACATTCATAAAAAACTTCAAAATACTCATCAATCTCCTTCTCACACCACACACACACACAACACACACACACACACACACACACATATTTATCTATATATATTATATATATTATATATATATATTTTTATATATTTGTATATATATATATATAAATATATATATATTTTATTTATATATATAGTATATAGTATATATATATATAACATTCACTCTTGAAGTAGAACCGTTCAGAACACAATGAAAATGTGAAGGAATTAGTGAAATTGGAGAAATTGTTAGCTTAGACATTGAAGCTTATTGATACAGTGGTTTAAATTGATGAGAAAATGCTATTGACGTTTGTGGTAAATAAATTATACATTTCTTTTTTCCATAGCCAAGAGGTTGAACCATTATGTGACATTCTTTTTTTTTCATTCATTTCAAGCTAGAAGTTTCAGTTTTCTAAATTGTTTATTAACATTTCTCATATATATATATGTATGTGTGTGTTGTTGTTATATGTGCGTAATGTATGGTGTTTGTGTGTGTGTGTGTGTGTATATGTATTATGTATGTATAAATTATCCATGGGGATAGGGTGAAAGGAATACTTCCCACGTATTCCTCGCGTGGTCGTAGAAAGCGACTAGGGGGACGGGAGCGGGGGGCCGAAAATCCTCCCCTCCTTGTATTACTTTCATTAAAATGGGAAAAAGAGAAAGGAGTCACGCGTGGAGTGCTCATCTCCTCGATAGGCTCAGAGTGGGGTGCCTAAATGTGTGTGGATGTAACAAGTTTATGAAAAAAGGAGAGATAGGTAAGTATTGTTTGAGGAAAGGGAACCTGGTGTTTTGGCTCTGAGTGAAACGAAAGCTCAGGGGTTAAAGGGAGAAGAGTGGTTTGGGGAATGTTCTGGGGAGTAATAGTCAGGGTTAGTGAGAGGACAAAAAGAGCAAGGGGGAAGGAGTACGTTATACTCCTGAAAAACAGGCGTTGTGGGGAGTATTGTGATAGAGTGTAGAAAAGTAAATTCTCGATCAATATGGGTAAAACTGAAAGTTGATGGGGAGGAGAGGTGGGTTGTTTATTGGTGCATATGCACCTGGGCATGAGAAGAAAAGAAAGATCAAGAGAGGAAAGTGTTTTGGGAGCAGCTGAGGAGTGTGTTTAGTGGTTTGGTGCACGAGACCGGGTCATAGTATGGGTGGATTGAATGCAAATGTGAGTAATGGGCAGTTGAATGGAAATTATTGGTATTACATGGGGGGGTGTTTCAGTGTTGTAAATGGACAATGGGGAAGAGCTTGTGATTTATTGTGCTGAAAAAGGATGATGATTGGGAATACATGGTTAAAATGCGAGATATACATAAGTTACTTATGTAAGGTAGGCGAGATGGCCAGAGAGCGTTATTGGATGACGTGTTAATTGGACAGGGTGCGAAAGAGAAGAGACTTTTGGATGTTAATGGTGCTGAGAGGTGCAACTGGAGGGATGTCTGTTCATTATCTTGGGAGGCTAAGGTGTAGTTGTTGGGTTTTCTTGAAAAGAAGAGTGTTGTGGGGGTTGTTTGAATGTTGGGTTTTGTGTTGAATTGTTTTTGGTTGAATGATTTTGATTTGTTCTTTGATTGTGTTGTTTTGGGTGTTGTGTGTCTTTTTGATTGTGTTGTTGTGTTTTGTTGATGTGTTGATTTGAGAACTGTTTTGGATGTGTGTTGTGTTGATGTTTTGTGTGAATGAATGATGTTTGTGAATTGTTTTTGTGAATTTTTGTTTGAAGTTGTGTTGTGTGATTTGTGTTGTGAATGTGTGTTTGATTGTGAATTGTTTGGGAAAATGTTGAATTGTTGATGATGATTGTTGTTGGAAGATGATTTTTTGAATTTTTGTATGATGAGATGTTTTGATTTGTTGAATGAAATTGATTGATGTTTTTGTTTTTTTTGTTGATTGATTTGAATTTTTTGTGAAGGGGGTGGTGTGAATTGAATGTAATTTTGATGTGGTTGAATTGATTGATTGAAATGATTTTGAGATTTGAATTTTGTGATTGTGCACTGTTGATTGGTTTTTGTTTTGTATTGTTGAATTTTTCTTTGATTGAAAAGGGGTTTGTTGAAGTATTTTTGTTGATTGAATGTTGTTTTGTGATGTTGTTTGATGTTGTGTTTGGTGTTGTGTGTGATGGTAATTTGATTGTTGGACGGGTTGATTGATTGATTTTTGTTGTATGATGTTGTGTTGTTTTGTGAGTGTTTTGTGGAATTGTTGATTGATTGTGTGTTGTGGATTTGATTTGTTGAAATGATGTGGTGTGAAAAGAAAGGCTGTTTGATCGAGGAAAATGTGTTTTTGAAGTGTTGTTTTTTTTTTGTGTCGCCCCCGCTCGTAAAGTGGTGTGTGAATGGAAATTTGTTGGATGTGTTTTTGTGTTTGAAATTGATGGGAGTTGTGATGAGATGTGATTGTTTTTTTTGTGAAAAAATTTGTTGATATTTTTGTGTTGAAATGATGAGATGTGTTGTATTTGATGTGTTGAATTTTGATTGATTGTTTTGTGTGTGTTTTTGTGATGTTTGGTTTTGAGTGATGTTTTTGAATGATGATGAGAAATTGCATTTGAATGATTGTTGTGCTTGATTTGAAGTTGTTTGTTTGATTTGATTGATGTTGAATTTGTTGGTGATGAATGATTGGGTTGGAATTTGAATTGATGATTGAAGTTGTGTGGTTGTGTTTGGTTGTTGTTTGGGTCATGATGATGAAGTTTTGATGTTTGTGTTTTTTTGAGTTTTTTTGATATGAAGCTAATGTGGTGATTGTGTTGATGTGGTGATTGATTTGTGTGTTTTGTTTTGTGGGATTTGGGATTTTGTTGTGTGTGTGTTGTTGTTGATTTGTGTTTTTGTGAATTTTTGATTTTGGGAATGGGAGGATTTTGTGGTGTGTGTGGTGTGTTGAAAATTGAGGTGAATTGTGTTGATGTTGTTTGTGGTGATGTTTGTTGTGAATTTTGTTGATGTTGATTGAATGTTGTTTGAATGTTGGTGAGTTGTGTTGTTGTGTGTTTTTTGAGGTGTGTTGATAAGTGAAGTGTGATGTGTTGATTTGAATGGTTTGGTGTTGAATTTGAAATTGATGATGTGTTTTTGATGATTGGTGTGGTGGGTTGTGTTTGGGATGTTTGATGATGTGAAAAATATTTTGATTGTTTTGTGTTTGAATTGTGTGTTTGTCGTGATGTGTTGAAGTTGATGTGATATTTGTTTGATTGGATTGTTGTTTGGGTTGTTTGATTGTGGTTGTTGGAGTAGGTTTGTGATTGCTTGGTCTGGTGTTTGATTTGCTTTGATTGATTTTTGTGTTGGAATTGTGTGATTTTGTGATTGTTTTTGAACTTTTGTTTTTGCTGTGTTTTTGTTGTGATTTTTGATTGATTTGATTTGTGGTTGTTTTTTTGGTGAATGATGTGATTGGATTTTTGTGGTGTTGATTGTAGAAAGAAGTATGAATTTTTTGGATAATGGTTGTTTGATTTTTTGTTGTTGTTTGTATGTGAATGGTGATTTGTGATTTTGTGATGTGTTGAGTGAAGAATGCTTGAAAATTGAAAGAGGGTTGGTGGAGTAGTGAGCTTGAGAAGGAGACCTGTGTGAGAAAGTACCAGGAGAGACCTGAGTACAGAATGGAAAAAGAGTGGATAACAATGGATGTAAGGGGAGTGGGGGGAGGGAATGGGATTATTTAGGGATTCAGTTGATGGATGAGCAAAAGATGCTTGTGGCATGAGAAGAGTGGGAGGTGGGTTGATTAGAAAGGGTAGTGAGTTGGTGGGATGAAGAAGTAAGAGTATTAGGAAAGAGAAGTGAGAGGCATTTGGACGATTTTTGCAGGGAAAAAAATGCAACTTGAGTGGGAGATGTTTAAAAGAAAGAGACAGGAGGTCAAAAAGAGAAAGGTGAGAGGTGAAAAAAAGGCCAAATGAGGGAGTTGGGGTGATAGAGTATCATTAAATTTTAGGGGAGAATAAAAAGATGTTCTGGAAGGAGTGTATAATAAGTGCGTAATAAGACACGGGAGCAAATGGGAACTGAGTGAGGGCGCAATGAGGGAGGTTTAACAAGTAGTGGTTGATGTGAGAAGATGGAGTGAGTATTTTGAAGGTTTGTTGAATGTGGTTTGATGATACCCCAGTGGCAGATATGGGTGTTTTGGTCGAGGTGGTGTGCAAAGTGAGAGGGTTAGGGAAATGAGTTGGTAACAGAGATGAAAAGAGGTAGTGAAAGCTCTTGCGGAAGATGAAAGCCGGCAAGGCAGCAGGTTTGGATGGTTTATTGCAGTGGGAATTATTAACAAAGGGGGGGGGACTGTAATTGTTGACTGGTTGGTAAAGGTTATTTCAATGTATGTATGATCATGGTGATGGGTGCCTGAGGCTGAGGATTGGCGAGAATGCTGTGCATAGTGCCATTGTACAAAGGCAAAGGGCGATAAGAATTTGTTGAGTGCTCAAATTACAGAGGTATAAGTTGTTGAGTTGTTCCTGGTAAATTATATGGGAGGGTATTGATTGAGGGGGTGAAGGCTGTACAGAGCATCAGGTTGGGGAAGAGCAGTGTGGTTTCAGAGGGTTGTGGATGTGTGGATCAGGTGTTTGACTTTGAAGAGTGGATGTGAGAAATATTAGAAAAGATATCGGATTTGTATATAGCATTTATGGATCTGGGGAATGGCATATGATAGAGTTGATTAAGATGCTCTGTGGAAGGTATAAGATATATGGTGGGGGGAAAGTTGTTAGATGCAGTGAAAAGTTTTTATCGAGGATGTAAGGCATGTGTGGTGTAGGAAAGAGAGGAAAGAGATTGGTTCTCAAGTGAATGTAGGTTTGCGGCAGGGGTGTGTGATGTCTCCATGGTTGTTTAATTTGTTTATGGATGGGTTTGTTAGGAGGTAAATGCAAGATTATGGAAAAGAGGGGCAAGTATGAAGTCTGTTGGGGATGAAGACTTGGGCAAAGTGAGTCATTTGGTTTGTTCGCTGATGATATCAGCGCTGGTGCTCATTCATGTGAGAACTGCAGAAGCTGGTGAATAATTTTGGAAAAGTGTGTGGAAGAAGAAAGTTAAGAATAAATGGAATAAGACAAGGTTATTAGGTCAGTAGGTTGAGGGTCAAGTCAATTTGGGAGGTGAGTTTGATGGAGAAAATGAGGAAGTGAAGTGTTTTAGATATCTGGGAGTGGATCTGGCAGCGGATGGAACCATGGTAGCGGAAGTGGATCATAGGTGGGGGAGGGGGCGAAACATTCTGGGAGCCTTGAAGATGTGTGGAAAAGTCGTGAACATTATTCTCGGAAAGAAAAAATGGGTTATGGTTTGAAGGAATAGTGAGTTCCTTATACAATGTTGTATGGTTGCAAGGCGAGGGTATGGATAGGTTTGTGCGCAGGAGGATGGGATGTGCTGGGGAAAAGAGGTGTTTGAGGGAAATGTGATTGTGGTGTGAGGTGGTTTGATCGGTATTAAGTAACGTTAAGGGGTAAAGAGAGTTGTGTGGAAATGATAAGAGCGTGGTTAGAGAGCAGGAAGGGGTGTTTTGACAAATGGTACGGGCACATGGAGAGAAAAGAGTGAGAAAGATTGACCAGAGAATCTATATGTCGGAGGTTGAGGGAACGAGGAGAAGAGGGGGGACCAAATTGGAGGTGGAAAGATGGTGTGAAAAAGATTTTGTGTGATCGGGCCGTGAACATGCAGGAGGGTGAAAGGTGGGCAAGGAATAAGTGAATGGAGCGATGTTGTATACCGGGGATTGACGTTGCTGTCAGTGGATGATTCAAGGCATGTGAAGCGTCTGGGGGTAAAACCTGGGGGGGGAAAGCTGTGTAGGGACTATGCATATTTGCGTGTTGTCTGGACGTATGTATATCATGTGTATGGGGGGGGGGGTTGGTGCCATTTCTTTCGTTGTTTCCTTGCGCTTACTCGCAAACGCGGGAGACAGCGACAAAACATAGTATAATAAAAAAAAAAATATATAATATATATGGATATAATGTGGCGTGAGGGATAATTAGTATACATGGTGTGTTTATGCTGTAAATGGGAAAATGGTAAAGAGCTTGTAGATTGGTTTGCTGGAAAAAGGACTGGTGATTGGGAATAATCTGATTTATAAAAGAGAGATGTACATAAGTATACGTATGTAAGTAGGAGAGTGCCAGGAGGAGGGTATTATTTTTCGTGTTAATTGATATTCGCGTGAAAGAGAGATTTTGGATGCTAGTGTGCTGAGAGGTGCAACTGGAGGGGATGTCCTGATCATTATCTTGTGGAGAAGGTGATGATTTGTAGAGGTTTTCGGAAAGAAGACAGAATGTTCGGGGTGAACTGAGAGCACTCACTTCTTCCCTTTGCCTTTGCACAATGGCACTATGCTAGCGTTCTGCACAATTCAGGCCACCTCACCATGAGTCATAATATGCATTTATATATCTTACCAACCTTTAAAACAATACAGTCCCCCCCTTTTTTTTAATAGATGCCATGCAATAACATCCAAATGCTGGGGGGCCTTGCTGGCTTTCATCTTCCGCCATAACTTTTACTACCTCTTTCTATGTTTTACCAAATCAATTATCCGGAACCTACTCACTTTGTACACCACTGACCAAAACACCCTATATCTGCCACTCTATCATCAAACACATTCATAAAAAACTTCAAAATACTCATCAATCTCCTTCTCACACCACACACACACACAACACACACACACACACACACACACATATTTATCTATATATTTTTATATATATTATATATATATATTTTTATATATTTGTATATATATATATATAAATATATATATATTTTATTTATATATATAGTATATAGTATATATATATATAACATTCACTCTTGAAGTAGAACCGTTCAGAACACAATGAAAATGTGAAGGAATTAGTGAAATTGGAGAAATTGTTAGCTTAGACATTGAAGCTTATTGATACAGTGGTTTAAATTGATGAGAAAATGCTATTGACGTTTGTGGTAAATAAATTATACATTTCTTTTTTCCATAGCCAAGAGGTTGAACCATTATGTGACATTCTTTTTTTTTCATTCATTTCAAGCTAGAAGTTTCAGTTTTCTAAATTGTTTATTAACATTTCTCATATATATATATGTATGTGTGTGTTGTTGTTATATGTGCGTAATGTATGGTGTTTGTGTGTGTGTGTGTGTGTATATGTATTATGTATGTATAAATTATCCATGGGGATAGGGTGAAAGGAATACTTCCCACGTATTCCTCGCGTGGTCGTAGAAAGCGACTAGGGGGACGGGAGCGGGGGGCCGAAAATCCTCCCCTCCTTGTATTACTTTCATTAAAATGGGAAAAAGAGAAAGGAGTCACGCGTGGAGTGCTCATCTCCTCGATAGGCTCAGAGTGGGGTGCCTAAATGTGTGTGGATGTAACAAGTTTATGAAAAAAGGAGAGATAGGTAAGTATTGTTTGAGGAAAGGGAACCTGGTGTTTTGGCTCTGAGTGAAACGAAAGCTCAGGGGTTAAAGGGAGAAGAGTGGTTTGGGGAATGTTCTGGGGAGTAATAGTCAGGGTTAGTGAGAGGACAAAAAGAGCAAGGGGGAAGGAGTACGTTATACTCCTGAAAAACAGGCGTTGTGGGGAGTATTGTGATAGAGTGTAGAAAAGTAAATTCTCGATCAATATGGGTAAAACTGAAAGTTGATGGGGAGGAGAGGTGGGTTGTTTATTGGTGCATATGCACCTGGGCATGAGAAGAAAAGAAAGATCAAGAGAGGAAAGTGTTTTGGGAGCAGCTGAGGAGTGTGTTTAGTGGTTTGGTGCACGAGACCGGGTCATAGTATGGGTGGATTGAATGCAAATGTGAGTAATGGGCAGTTGAATGGAAATTATTGGTATTACATGGGGGGGTGTTTCAGTGTTGTAAATGGACAATGGGGAAGAGCTTGTGATTTATTGTGCTGAAAAAGGATGATGATTGGGAATACATGGTTAAAATGCGAGATATACATAAGTTACTTATGTAAGGTAGGCGAGATGGCCAGAGAGCGTTATTGGATGACGTGTTAATTGGACAGGGTGCGAAAGAGAAGAGACTTTTGGATGTTAATGGTGCTGAGAGGTGCAACTGGAGGGATGTCTGTTCATTATCTTGGGAGGCTAAGGTGTAGTTGTTGGGTTTTCTTGAAAAGAAGAGTGTTGTGGGGGTTGTTTGAATGTTGGGTTTTGTGTTGAATTGTTTTTGGTTGAATGATTTTGATTTGTTCTTTGATTGTGTTGTTTTGGGTGTTGTGTGTCTTTTTGATTGTGTTGTTGTGTTTTGTTGATGTGTTGATTTGAGAACTGTTTTGGATGTGTGTTGTGTTGATGTTTTGTGTGAATGAATGATGTTTGTGAATTGTTTTTGTGAATTTTTGTTTGAAGTTGTGTTGTGTGATTTGTGTTGTGAATGTGTGTTTGATTGTGAATTGTTTGGGAAAATGTTGAATTGTTGATGATGATTGTTGTTGGAAGATGATTTTTTGAATTTTTGTATGATGAGATGTTTTGATTTGTTGAATGAAATTGATTGATGTTTTTGTTTTTTTTGTTGATTGATTTGAATTTTTTGTGAAGGGGGTGGTGTGAATTGAATGTAATTTTGATGTGGTTGAATTGATTGATTGAAATGATTTTGAGATTTGAATTTTGTGATTGTGCACTGTTGATTGGTTTTTGTTTTGTATTGTTGAATTTTTCTTTGATTGAAAAGGGGTTTGTTGAAGTATTTTTGTTGATTGAATGTTGTTTTGTGATGTTGTTTGATGTTGTGTTTGGTGTTGTGTGTGATGGTAATTTGATTGTTGGACGGGTTGATTGATTGATTTTTGTTGTATGATGTTGTGTTGTTTTGTGAGTGTTTTGTGGAATTGTTGATTGATTGTGTGTTGTGGATTTGATTTGTTGAAATGATGTGGTGTGAAAAGAAAGGCTGTTTGATCGAGGAAAATGTGTTTTTGAAGTGTTGTTTTTTTTTTGTGTCGCCCCCGCTCGTAAAGTGGTGTGTGAATGGAAATTTGTTGGATGTGTTTTTGTGTTTGAAATTGATGGGAGTTGTGATGAGATGTGATTGTTTTTTTTGTGAAAAAATTTGTTGATATTTTTGTGTTGAAATGATGAGATGTGTTGTATTTGATGTGTTGAATTTTGATTGATTGTTTTGTGTGTGTTTTTGTGATGTTTGGTTTTGAGTGATGTTTTTGAATGATGATGAGAAATTGCATTTGAATGATTGTTGTGCTTGATTTGAAGTTGTTTGTTTGATTTGATTGATGTTGAATTTGTTGGTGATGAATGATTGGGTTGGAATTTGAATTGATGATTGAAGTTGTGTGGTTGTGTTTGGTTGTTGTTTGGGTCATGATGATGAAGTTTTGATGTTTGTGTTTTTTTGAGTTTTTTTGATATGAAGCTAATGTGGTGATTGTGTTGATGTGGTGATTGATTTGTGTGTTTTGTTTTGTGGGATTTGGGATTTTGTTGTGTGTGTGTTGTTGTTGATTTGTGTTTTTGTGAATTTTTGATTTTGGGAATGGGAGGATTTTGTGGTGTGTGTGGTGTGTTGAAAATTGAGGTGAATTGTGTTGATGTTGTTTGTGGTGATGTTTGTTGTGAATTTTGTTGATGTTGATTGAATGTTGTTTGAATGTTGGTGAGTTGTGTTGTTGTGTGTTTTTTGAGGTGTGTTGATAAGTGAAGTGTGATGTGTTGATTTGAATGGTTTGGTGTTGAATTTGAAATTGATGATGTGTTTTTGATGATTGGTGTGGTGGGTTGTGTTTGGGATGTTTGATGATGTGAAAAATATTTTGATTGTTTTGTGTTTGAATTGTGTGTTTGTCGTGATGTGTTGAAGTTGATGTGATATTTGTTTGATTGGATTGTTGTTTGGGTTGTTTGATTGTGGTTGTTGGAGTAGGTTTGTGATTGCTTGGTCTGGTGTTTGATTTGCTTTGATTGATTTTTGTGTTGGAATTGTGTGATTTTGTGATTGTTTTTGAACTTTTGTTTTTGCTGTGTTTTTGTTGTGATTTTTGATTGATTTGATTTGTGGTTGTTTTTTTGGTGAATGATGTGATTGGATTTTTGTGGTGTTGATTGTAGAAAGAAGTATGAATTTTTTGGATAATGGTTGTTTGATTTTTTGTTGTTGTTTGTATGTGAATGGTGATTTGTGATTTTGTGATGTGTTGAGTGAAGAATGCTTGAAAATTGAAAGAGGGTTGGTGGAGTAGTGAGCTTGAGAAGGAGACCTGTGTGAGAAAGTACCAGGAGAGACCTGAGTACAGAATGGAAAAAGAGTGGATAACAATGGATGTAAGGGGAGTGGGGGGAGGGAATGGGATTATTTAGGGATTCAGTTGATGGATGAGCAAAAGATGCTTTTTGGCATGAGAAGAGTGGGAGGTGGGTTGATTAGAAAGGGTAGTGAGTTGGTGGGATGAAGAAGTAAGAGTATTAGGAAAGAGAAGTGAGAGGCATTTGGACGATTTTTTCAGGGAAAAAAATGCAACTTGAGTGGGAGATGTTTAAAAGAAAGAGACAGGAGGTCAAAAAGAGAAAGGTGAGAGGTGAAAAAAAGGCCAAATGAGGGAGTTGGGGTGATAGAGTATCATTAAATTTTAGGGGAGAATAAAAAGATGTTCTGGAAGGAGTGTATAATAAGTGCGTAATAAGACACGGGAGCAAATGGGAACTGAGTGAGGGCGCAATGAGGGAGGTTTAACAAGTAGTGGTTGATGTGAGAAGATGGAGTGAGTATTTTGAAGGTTTGTTGAATGTGGTTTGATGATACCCCAGTGGCAGATATGGGTGTTTTGGTCGAGGGGGGTGTGCAAAGTGAGAGGGTTAGGGAAATGAGTTGGTAACAGAGATGAAAAGAGGTAGTGAAAGCTCTTGCGGAAGATGAAAGCCGGCAAGGCAGCAGGTTTGGATGGTTTATTGCAGTGGGAATTATTAACAAAGGGGGGGGGACTGTAATTGTTGACTGGTTGGTAAAGTTATTTAATGTATGTATGACTCATGGTGAGGTGCCTGAGGATTGGCAGAATGCCTTCATAATGCCATTGTACAAAGGCAAAGGGGATAGAAGTGAGTGGTCAAATTACAGAGGTATAAGTTTGCTGAGTATTCCTGGTAAATTATATGGGAGGGTATTGATTGAGAGGGTGAAGGCATGTACAGAGCATCAGACTGGGGAAGAGCAGTGTGGTTTCAGAAGTGGTAGAGGATGTGTGGATCAGGTGTTTGCTTTGAAGAATGTATGTGAGAAATATTTAGAAAAGCAAATGGATTTGTATGTAGCATTTATGAATCTGGAGAAGGCGTATAATAGAGTTGATAGAGATGCTCTGTGGAAGGTATTAAGAGTATATGGTGTGGAAGGCAAGTTGTTAGAAGCGGTGAAAAGTTTTTATCGAGGATGTAAGGCATGTGTACGTGTAGGAAGAGAAGAAAGTGATTGGATCTCAGTGAATGTAGGTTTGCAGCAGGCTCGTGTGATGTCTCCATGGTTGTTTAATTTGTTTATGGATGGGGTTGTTAAGAAGGTGAATGCAAGAGTTTTGGAAAGAGGAGCAAGTATGCAGTCTGTTGTGGATGAGAGAGCCTGGGAAGTGAGTCAGTTGTTTTTCACTGATGATACAGCGCTGGTGGCTGATTCATGTGAGAAACTGTAGAAGCTGGTGACTGAGTTTGGTAAAGTGTGTGATAGAAGAAAGCTGAAAGTAAATGTGAATAAGAGTAAGGTTATTAGGTACAGTAGGGGTGAGGGACAAGTCAATTTGGAGGTAAGTTTGAATGGAGAAAAACTGGAAGTGAAGTGTTTTAGATATCTGGGAGTGGATCTGGCAGCGGACGGAACCATGGTAGCGGAAGTGAATCATACGGTGGGGGAGGGGGCGAAAGTTCTGGCAGTGTTGAAGAATGTGTGGAAGTCGAGAACATTATCTCGGGAAGCAAAATTGGATATGTTTGAAGGAATAGTGGTTCCAACAATGTTATATGGTTGCGAGGCATGAGCTATAGATAGAGTTGTGCGGAGGAGGGTGGATGTGCTGGAAATGAGATGTTTGAGGACAATATGTGGTGTGAGGTGGTTTGATCGATTAAGTAATAATAGGGTAAGAGAGATGTGTGGTAATAAAATGAGTGTGGTTGAGAGAGCAGAATAGGGTGTTTTGAAAAGGTTTGGTCACATGGAGAGAATGAGTGAGGAAAGATTGACCAAGAGGATATATGTGTCAGAAGTGGAGGGAACGAGGAGAAGTGGGAGACCAAATTGGAGGTAGAAAGATGAGTGAAAAAGGTTTTGAGTGATCGGGGCCTAAACATGCAGGAGGGTGAAAGGCGTGCAAGGAATAGAGTGAATTGGAACGATGTGGTATACCGGGTTCGACGTGGTCAATGGATTGAACGAGGGCATGTGAAGCGTTTGGGGTAAACCATGGAAAGTTCTGTGGGGCCTGGATGTGGAAAGGTAGCTGTAGTTTCGGTGCATTATTACATGACAGCTAGAGACTGAGTGTGAACGAATGTGGCCTTTGTTGTTTTTTCCTAGCGCTACCTCGCGCACATGAGGGGGGAGGGGGTTGTTATATCATGTGTGGCGGGTTGGCAATGGGAATGAATAAAGGCAGATAGTATGAATTGTGTACATGTGTATATATGTATATATCTGTGTGTGTATATATATGTATACATTGAGATGTATAGGTATGTATATTTGCGTTTGTGGATGTGTATATATATATATATATATATATATATATATATATATACATGTGTATGTAGATGGGTTGGGCCATTCTTTCGTCTGTTTCCTTGCGCTACGTCGCTAATGCGGGAGACAGCGAAAGTAAAATAAGTAATAAATGAAATATATATATATATATATATATATATATATATATATATATATATATATATATATATATATATATATATATATATATATCTTTTTCTTTCTTTTAAACTATTTGCCATTTCCCGCGTTAGCGAGGTAGCGTTAAGAACAGAGGACTGGGCCTTTTTTGGAATATCCTCACCTGGCCCCCTCTGTTCCTTCTTTTGGAAAAAAAAAAAAAAAAAAACCGAGAGGGGAGGATTTCCAGCCCCCCGCTCCCTCCCCTTTTAGTCGCCTTCTACGACACGCAGGGAATACGTGGGAAGTATTCTTAATCCCCTATCTCCAGGAATAATATATATATATATATATATATATATATATATATATATATATATATATATATATATATATATATATATATATATATATATATATATATATATATATATATATATATATATATATATATATATATATATATATATATATATATATATATATATATATATATATATATATATATATATATATATATATATATATATATATATATATATATATATATATATAGATAAATAAACAAACAAGATAGTGTAAATTTTATGAATGATGACAAATGAAAACTTGAGTATAAGAAAGTTGTCGGTCAGAATAAGATATCTTGTTAAGTCAGGAACAAAATAATAATTGAGACACTGATCACGTGTATATAATGATGAACAGCTGAGAAAGAACAGGCACTATGTAAGTGACACTGATGACTTAGAACATATGAAGAAATACGACAGGTTATAACAACGCCTCTGATGTAGGAAGACACACACTCGTATGGCAGGATGTAGAAGGCATGTATATAGAAGGGAGATGTCAGCAATATAGATGGAGATAGTTCTAGCTGTTCTGGCCAACGAGAGAAAGAATATAAACTTGGAAAACAATGTTGACAACAAAGACAAACATTTGACGGAGGGAAGCCCAGCACGTACACTGACAACTGCATGATGGGTGAGGCTGCAGACAGCAACAGTATTGTGAGTCAAGCAAGACAAGTTGTGAGTGAGTCGTGCATCACCATCTCGTAGACAACATCTCATACAGTAGGTCAGGTCCCTCCCTGCCCGACACAAGGCAGATCTCACTGTAAATACTGGTGGGTAGTTAGGTAGATAGGTAGGTAGGTTGGTATGTAGATAGGTAGGTAGTTAGGTTGTTAGTTATGTAGTTAGTTAGTTACGTAGTTTCTCTAGCCCTACATCAGGCAGATCTCATTGTAGGTTTCAAAAGGTGGTTAGGTAGGTAGTTAGTTTGGTAGATAGTTAGGTAGGTAGTTAGTTTGGTAGATAATTAGGTAGGTAGTTAGTTTGGTAGATAGGTAGATAGTTAGTTTGGTAGATAGTTAGGTAGGTAGTTAGTTTGGTAGATAATTAGGTAGGTAGTTAGTTTGGTAGATAGGTAGGTAGTTAGTTTGGTAGATAGTTAGGTAGGTAGTTAGTGTGGTAGATAGTTGGGTAGGTAGTTATGTACAGTAGGTAGGTACTCTCTCTCGCCCTACATCAGGCGCATCTCATTGTAGATACTGATAAGTAGTTATGTAAGTAGTTATGTAAGTAGGTCGGTACTTAAATAAGAAAGTCGGTACGTAAGTAGGTATTTAGGCCAGTAAGTAGGAAGGTTAGTACTTGTGACACACACACTTACCGTCAGTCTGTGTACACAATGGCCTTCCTCTCCATCGCACATAGTATGAATGTTGTTGAACTGGAAATGGTAAATGAGGAATAAGGCTAAAACCAGGTAAGCAGTCCACAGAAGCACTGGAAAGAGCGAACAAAATTCATAGTAGAACCTTGGAACTGAAGTCCAGGGAACTCATCCTTACTCTACAGTTCATTGGTTTGTTTACATCTTGAATATTGTGTTCAGTTTTGGTCAACCGAGTTAGAAAACGACATGTACAGACTGAGGCAAGCACAGCGTCCACCTCCCAAGATGATTTCTGGACTGAGAAACAAATCTTACGTGATAACATTAAACGACTTGATTGTATTTAGCTTAGAAAGGAAAGATTAAGAGGTGATCTAATACAAGTATGGAAAATGATCAAAGGCTTTGATAATCTTGATCTATCAAGTTACCTGAGACTTGCCTCGTCTGATCTTACTCTTAGTAATGGATACAAACTCGTGAGTTAACAATTTACCTTGAATAAGGCGAAGCAGTTTTTCTTCAACAGGATTGTTAACATAGGAAACAATTTGGCAGTTAGAGTGGTTGAAAGTAGTACCATAAATACGTTTAAGTATGAGTTTGATGAATACTTCAAGTCCACAACTTTCCATATTTGCGCCTCCTTAGTTGAAATGACAATTTGCAGATTATTCTCTTTGAATTATGTGTTTACCTTCTACCACACTGATGTCTGAGTTTCTGATGTCTTCCTTCATCTAATTCTACCACACTGATGTCTGGGTTTCTGATGTCTTCCTTCATCTAATTCTACCACACTGATGTCTGGGTTTCTGATGTCTTCCTTCATCTAATTCTACCACACTGATGTCTGGGTTTCTGATGTCTTCCTTTATCTAATTCTACCACACTGATGTCTGGGTTTCTGATGTCTTCCTTTATCTAATTCTACCACACTGATGTCTGGGTTTCTGATGTCTTCCTTCATCTAATTCTACCACACTGATGTCTGGGTTTCTGATGTCTTCCTTCATCTAATTCTACCACACTGATGTCTGGGTTTCTGATGTCTTCCTTTATCTAATTCTACCACACTGATGTCTGGGTTTCTGATGTCTTCCTTCATCTAATTCTACCACACTGATGTCTGGGTTTCTGATGTCTTCCTTTATCTAATTCTACCACACTGATGTCTGGGTTTCTGATGTCTTCCTTCATCTAATTCTACCACACTGATGTCTGAGTTTCTGATGTCTTCCTTCATCTAATTCTACCACACTGATGTCTGGGTTTCTGATGTCTTCCTTCATCTAATTCTACCACACTGATGTCTGGGTTTCTGATGTCTTCCTTCATCTAATTCTACCACACTGATGTCTGAGTTTCTGATGTCTTCCTTCATCTAATTCTACCACACTGATGTCTGAGTTTCTGATGTCTTCCTTCATCTAATTCTACCACACTGATGTCTGGGTTTCTGATGTCTTCCTTCATCTAATTCTACCACACTGATGTCTGGGTTTCTGATGTCTTCCACCATCACGAACTGCCTCGTAAGGACCCAGTGGTCAGTTGATGTTGGAATATTCTTTGTATGAACTACGTCGGTAGACACTTTCTTCACGGTCAAGCTTGTGTCACCAATGAGCACAAATGTACACAAACTTAGAAGTCGCTCAGTGAATCTGGATTGCTGGAAATATGTATCTTCCAGATCCGTCTTTGACGCGGGTACAAATCTTCCAGAATATGTTGTTCTCAGCAACAATCTTAAGATCTTAGTTTGATCATCATTGCCTCTCCGATATTGTCAAATTCTTTAACCAGTCATCATAACGAAGTGGAATATCATGATCCAGTCATCTCCACCACTGACCCAGCCTCGACCAGGCTGCATCATCATTGATCAACACAGGTCACCTGCGTTAAGGGAACAAGAAGACATCATTGTATCATCCTTCCACGTCAGGAGGAAAACTGACGTGGTAAATCGCGAGGTCGGAGCTGCTCACCTCCAGGTTTGTCCTGCATCACTACACCAGGTCTGGGTGGCTGGTGCAGTAATGCAGGACATACTCTCCTTCTTCCTACCTTCTAACTTTCCTCTATTAATATCCTTCAGGAAAATTAGTCCTGCCAGGTATTTTTTCTTCCTGTTTCCCGTCTGACATGTTGCCGGAGAGAGCAGAGGATGGGGAGAGAGCAGAGGGTGGGGAGAGAGCAGATCGTGGGGGGAGAGCAGAGGGTGGGGAGAGAGCAGAGGATGGGGAGAGAGCAGATCGTGGGGAGAGAGCAGAGGATTGGCAGAGAACAGAGGGTGGGGAGAGAGCAGAGGGTAGGGAGAGAGCAGAGGGTGGGGAGAGAGCAGAGGGTGGGGAGAGAGCAGATCGTGGGGAGAGAGCAGAGGATTGGCAGAGAACAGAGGGTGGGGAGAGAGCAGAGGGTAGGGAGAGAGCAGAGGGTGGGGAGAGAGCAGAGTATGGGCAGAGAGCAGAGAGTGGAGAGAGAGAAGAGGATGGGGAGAGAGCAGAGGGTGGGGAGAGAGCAGAGGGTGGGGAGAGAGCAGAGGGTGGGGAGAGAGCAGAAGGTGAGGAGAGAATGGAGGATGGGGAGAGAGCAGAGGGTGGGAAGAGAGCAGAGGGTGGGGAGAAAACAGAGGGTGGGGAGAGAGCAGAGGGTGGGGAGAGAGCAGAGGATGGGGAGAGAGCAGAGGGTGGGGAGAGAGCAGAGGATGGGGAGAGAGTAGAGGGTGGGGAGAGGGCAGAGGGTGGGGAGAGAGCAGAGGGTGGGGAGAGAGCAGTGGATGGGGAGAGAGCAGATCGTGGGTAAAGAGCAGAGGGTGGGGAGAGAGCAGAGGGTGGGGAGAGAGCAGAGGGTGGGGAGAGAGCAGAGGGTGGGGAGAGAACAGAGGGTGGGGAGAGAGCAGAGGTTGGGGAGAGAACAGAGGATGGGGAGAGAGCAGAGGGTGGGGAGAGAGCAGAGGATGGGGAGAGAGTAGAGGGTGGGGAGAGGGCAGAGGGTGGGGAGAGAGCAGAGGGTGGGGAGAGAGCAGTGGATGGGGAGAGAGCAGATCGTGGGTAAAGAGCAGAGGGTGGGGAGAGAGCAGAGGGTGGAGAGAGCAGAGGGAGGGGAAAGAGAAGAGGATGGGAAGGGATCAGATCGTGGGGAGAGAGCAGGGGATGGGAGAGAACAGAGGGTGGGGAGAGAGTAGAGGGTGGGGAGAGAGCAGAGGGCGGGAAGAGAATGAAGGATGGGGAGAGAGCAGAGGGTGTGAAGAGAGCAGAGGTTGGGGAGAGAACAGAGGGTTGGGAGAGAGCAGAGGGTGGGGAGAGAGCAGAGGATGGGGAGAGAGTAGAGAGTGGGGAGAGAGCAGAGGGTAGGGAGAGCAGAGAGTGGGGAGAGAGCAGAGTGTGGGGAGAGAGCAGAGGGTGGGGAGAGAACAGAGGGTGGGGAGAGAGCAGAGGGTGGGGAGAGAGCAGAGGATGGGGAGAGAGTAGAGGGTGGGGAGAGAGCAGAGGGTGGGGAGAGAGCAGAGGGTGGGGAGAGAGTAGAGGATGGGGAGAGAGCAGTTCGTGGGTAAAGAGCAGAGGATGGGGAGAAAGCAGAGGGTGAAGAGAGCAGAGGGAGGGGAAAGAGAAGAGGATGGGGAGAAAGCAGATCGTGGGGAGAGAGCAGAGGATGGGAGAGAGCAGAGGGTGGGGAGAGAGTAGAGGGTGGGGAGAGAGCAGAGGGCGGGGAGAGAATGAAGGATGGGGAGAGAGCAGAGGGTGGGAAGAGAGCAGAGGGTGGGGAGAGAAAAGAGGATGGGGAGAGAGTAGAGAGTGGGGAGAGAGCAGTGGGTGGGGAGAGAGCAGAGGGTGGGGAAAGAGCAGAGGATGGGGAGAGCAGAGGGTGGGGAGAGAGCAGAGTGTGGGGAGAGAGCAGAGGGTGGGGAGGGAGCAGAGGATGGGGAGAGAACAGAGGGTGGGGAGAGAGCAGAGTGTGGGGAGAGAGCAGAGGGTGGAGAGAGAGAAGAGGATGGGGAGAGAGCAGAGGGTGGGGAGAGAGCAGTTTGTGGGTAAAGAGCAGAGGATGGGGAGAGAGCAGAGGGTGAAGAGAGCAGAGGGAGGGGAAAGAGAAGAGGATGGGGAGAAAGCAGATCGTGGGGAGAGAGCAGAGGATGGGAGAGAGCAGAGGGTGGGGAGAGAGTAGAGGGTGGGGAGAAAGCAGAGGGCGGGGAGAGAATGAAGGATGGGGAGAGAGCAGAGGGTGGGAAGAGAGCAGAGGGTGGGGAGAGAACAGAGGATGGGGAGAGAGTAGAGAGTGGGGAGAGAGCAGTGGGTGGGGAGAGAGCAGAGGGTGGGGAAAGAGCAGAGGATGGGGAGAGCAGAGGGTGGGGAGAGAGCAGAGTGTGGGGAGAGAGCAGAGGGTGGGGAGGGAGCAGAGGATGGGGAGAGTACAGAGGGTGGGGAGAGAGCAGAGTGTGGGGAGAGAGCAGAGGGTGGAGAGAGAGAAGAGGATGGGGAGAGAGCAGAGGGTGGGGAGAGAGCAAAGGGTGGGGAGAGACCAGAGGGTGGGGAGAGAGCAGAAGGTGGGGAGAGAGCAGAGGATGGCGAGAGTGCAGAGGGTGGGGAGAGAACAGAGGATGGGGAGAGAGCAGAGGGTGGGGAGAGAGCAGAGGATGGGGAGAGAGCAGAGGGTTGGGAGAGAGCAGAGGTTGGGGAGAGAGCAGAGGGTGGGACAGAGCAGAGGACGGGTAGAGAGCAGAGGATGGGGAGAGAACAGAGGGTGGGGAGAGAGCAGAGAGTGAGGAGAGAGCAGAGGGTGGGGAGAGAGCAGAGGGTAGGGAGAGAGCAGAGGATGGGGAGAGAGCAGATCGTGGGGAGAGAGCAGAGGGTGGGGAGAGAGCAGAGGGTGGGGAGAGAGCAGAGGGAGGGGAAAGAGCAGAGGATGGGGAGAGAGCAGAGGGTGGGGAGAGAGCAGAGGATGGGGAGAGAGTAGAGGGTGGGGAGAGAGCAGAGGGCGGGGAGAGAAGGGAAGATGGGGAGAGAGCAGAGGGTGGGAAGAGAGCAGAGGGATGGGAGAGAACAGAGGGTGGGGAGAGAGCAGAGGGTGGGGAGAGAGCAGAGGATGGGGAGAGAGCAGATGGTGGGGAGAGAGCAGAGGGGGGGGGGAAAGAGCAGAGGCTGGGGAGAGAGCAGAGGGTGGGGAGAGAACAGAGGGTGGGGAGAGAGCAGAGGGTGGGGAGAGAGCAGAGGGTGGGGAGAGAGCAGAGGATGGGGAGAGAGCAGAGAGTGGGGAGAGCGCAGAGGGTGGGGAGAGAGCAGAGGGTGGCGAGAGATCAGAGGGTGGGGAGAGAGCAGAGGATTGGGAGAGAGCAGAGGGTGGGGAGAGAGCAGAGGGTGGGGAGAGAGCAGAGGGTGGGGAGAGAGCAGAGGGTGGGGAGAGAACAGAGGGTGGGGAGAGAACAGAGGGTGGGGAGAGAGCAGAGGGTGGGGAGAGAGCAGAGGGTGGGGAGAGAACAGAGGGTGGGGAGAGAGCAGAGGGTGGGGAGAGAGCAGAGGGTGGGGAGAGAACAGAGGGTGGGGAGAGAGCAGAGGATGGGGAGAGAGCAGAGGGTGGGGAGAGAACAGAGGGTGGGGAGAGAACAGAGGGTGGGGAGAGAGCAGAGGATGGGGAGAGAGCAGAGGGTGGGGAGAGATCAGAGGGTGGGGAGAGAGCAGAGGATTGGGAGAGAGCAGAGGGTGGGGAGAGAGCAGAGGATTGGGAGAAAGCAGAGGGTGGGGAGAGAGCAGAGGGTGGGGAGAGAGCAGAGGATGAGGAGAGAGCAGAGGGTGGGGTGAGAGCAGAGGATGGGGAGAGAGCAGACGGTGGGGAAAGAGCAGAGGATGGGGAGAGCAGAGGGTGGGGAGAGAGCAGAGGGTGGGGAGAGAGCAGAGGGTGGGGAGAGAACAGAGGGTGGGGAGAGAGCAGAGGGTGGGGAGAGAGCAGAGGGTGGGGAGAGAACAGAGGGTGGGGAGAGAGCAGAGGATGGGGAGAGAGCAGAGGGTGGGGAGAGAACAGAGGGTGGGGAGAGAACAGAGGGTGGGGAGAGAGCAGAGGATGGGGAGAGAGCAGAGGGTGGGGAGAGAGCAGAGGGTGGGGAGAGAACAGAGGGTGGGGAGAGAACAGAGGGTGGGGAGAGAACAGAGGGTGGGGAGAGAGCAGAGGGTGGGGAGAGAGCAGAGGGTGGGGAGAGAGCAGAGGGTGGGGAGAGAGCAGAGGGTGGGGAGAGAGCAGAGGGTGGGGAGAGAGCAGAGGGTGGGGAGAGAGCAGAGGGTGGGGAGAGAGCAGAGGGTGGGGAGAGAGCAGAGGGTGGGGAGAGAACAGAGGGTGGGGAGAGAACAGAGGGTGGGGAGAGAGCAGAGGATGGGGAGAGAGCAGAGGGTGGGGAGAGAGCAGAGGGTGGGGAGAGAACAGAGGGTGGGGAGAGAACAGAGGGTGGGGAGAGAACAGAGTGTGGGGAGAGAGCAGAGGGTGGGGAGAGAGCAGAGGGTGGGGAGAGAGCAGAGGGTGGGGAGAGAGCAGAGGGTGGGGAGAGAGCAGAGGGTGGGGAGAGAGCAGAGGGTGGGGAGAGAACAGAGGGTGGGGAGAGAGCTGTTAAGGGGCGACTGTATCATTGTCAGTAGTGTTGAGGACAGACCACGTGTGTAGGACCTTGGGTTAGTGTGTCTATGTAAGTCTGTCCTTCTAAGGGTCATGTTCCCTCCACCTGGGCGCCACACTCCCTCCCGCCAGACCTCCCGCCTTCCCTCCACACGTCCAACTTTCCTTCTTAAAACGACGCTTTGCCACCCTCTCCACCACGGTGCTCGTAGGACCAACACACACTTCTCTCAACAAGATAATCCCTCAGCGACGTATTCCTCTCCCTCTTACTCCTCTCCCTCTTACTCCTCTCCCTCTTACTCCTCTCCCTCTTACTCCTCTCCCTCTTCATTGTGATCGCCCTTATCATCACGGTTTCAACTGCCCCACAAGCCACGTCCTTCCCACGTCTCCACCGCGACTCATATATTCCCTCACTGGATGGAACATCTTCCCAGCTACTCCATGATAGATACATAATCCAACTCTAACACATAACTCTCTTCCATCTGTGTGTCATCTCCTCCAACCAAACAAAAATATTCACCATTTTAGTCTCTCTCTCTCCCTCCGTCTCTCTCTCTCTCTCTCTCTCTCTCTCTCTCTCTCTCTCTCTCTCTCTCTCTCTCTCTCTCTCTCTCTCTCTCTCTCTCTCTCAGGTAGACAGCCACCGACCATGGAGGTAGTTTGTTTACACTTGTACAGACCTGCAGTACGCTTCTACATCGTCGCCTTCACATCACTAGGTTTTGCTCCAGTGAGGCCCCCCCCCCTGCTGTGGCCCAGGTGGGTGTCAGTGAGGCCCCCCCCTGCTGTGGCCCAGGTGGGTGTCAGTGAGGGCCCCCCCTGCTGTGGCCCAGGTGGGTGTCAGTGAGGGCCCCCCCCTGCTGTGGCCCAGGTGGGTGTCAGTGAGGGCCCCCCCCCTGCTGTGGCCCAGGTGGGTGTCAGTGAGGCCCCCCCCCCTGCTGTGGCCCAGGTGGGTGTCAGTGAGGCCCCCCCCCTGCTGTGGCCCAGGTGGGTGTCAGTGAGGCCCCCCCCCCTGCTGTGGCCCAGGTGGGTGTCAGTGAGGCCCCCCCCCCTGCTGTGGCCCAGGTGGGTGTCAGTGAAGGCCCCCCCCCCTGCTGTGGCCCAGGTGGGTGTCAGTGAGGCCCCCCCCCTGCTGTGGCCCAGGTGGATGTCAGTCTGTCTACCTGAACCTCACCTGAGCTGTCACTCCACATACACAGTCTCTCCGTCTCACACACAACACTCGACAATACACAACCCGTTCTTCGTAAGTAAGTGAGTAAGTAAGTAAGTAAGTAAGTAAGTAAACAAGCAAGTATGTAAGTAAGTAGGTAAATAAGTAAGCAAGTAAATAGATACGCAGGTAAGTAAGTAAGTATTCTGTCTCTCTCCCTCACTAAGAGTGAATGTGGTCCTGGACATACATTACATGTTCGAAACACCTCCTCCCTCTACATCACACTCCATCCCTCTACACTAAACACCTCCTCCCTCTACATCACACTCCATCCCTCTACACGAAACACCTCCTCCCTCTACATCACACTCCATCCCTCTACACGAAACACCTCCTCCCTCTACATCACACTCCATCCCTCTACACGAAACACCTCCTCCCTCTACATCACACTCCATCCCTCTACACGAAACACCTCCTCCCTCTACATCACACTCCATCCCTCTACACGAAACACCTCCTCCCTCTACATCACACTCCATCCCTCTACACGAAACACCTCCTCCCTCTACATCACACTCCATCCCTCTACACGAAACACCTCCTCCCTCTACATCACACTCCATCCTTCTACACGAAACACCTCCTCCCTCTACATCACACTCCATCCTTCTACACGAAACACCTCCTCCCTCTACATCACACTCCATCCTTCTACACGAAACACCTCCCCCCCTACAACACACTCCATCCCTCTACACGAAACACCTCCTCCCTCTACATCACACTCCATCCTTCTACACGAAACACCTCCTCCCTCTACATCACACTCCATCCCTCTACACGAAACACCTCCTCCCTCTACATCACACTCCATCCCTCTACACGAAACACCTCCTCCCTCTACATCACACTCCATCCCTCTACAACGAAACACATCCTCCTCCCTCTACATCACACTCCATCCCTCTACACGAAACACCTCCTCCCTCTACATCACACTCCATCCCTCTACACGAAACACCCTCCTCCCTCTACATCACACTCCATCCCTCTACACGAAACACCTCCTCCCTCTACATCACACTCCATCCCTCTACACGAAACACCTCCTCCCTCTACATCACACTCCATCCTTCTACACGAAACACCTCCTCCCTCTACATCACACTCCATCCCTCTACACGAAACACCTCCTCCCTCTACATCACACTCCATCCCTCTACACGAAACACCTCCTCCCTCTACATCACACTCCATCCTTCTACACGAAACACCTCCTCCCTCTACATCACACTCCATCCCTCTACACGAAACACCTCCTCCCTCTACATCACACTCTATCCCTCTACACGAAACACCTCCCCCCTACAACACACTCCATCCCTCTACACTAAACACATCCACCCTCTACAACACACTCCATCCTTCTACACGAAACACCTCCCCCCCCCTACAACACACTCCATCCCTTTACACTAAACACCTCCTCCCTCTACAACACACTCCATCCTTCTACACGAAACACCTCCCCGCCCTACAACACACTCCATCCCTCTACACTAAACACCTCCTCCCTGTACAACACACTCCATCCCTCTACACTAAACACCTCCTCCCTCTACATCACACTCCATCCCTCTACACGAAACACCTCCTCCCTCTACATCACACTCCATCCCTCTACACGAAACACCTCCTCCCTCTACATCACACTCCATCCCTCTACACGAAAAACCTCCTCCCTCTACATCACACTCCATCCCTCTACACTAAACATCTCCTCCCTCTACAACACACTCCATCTTTCTACACGAAACACCTCCTCCCTCTACATCACACTCCATCCCTCTACACTAAACACATCCTCCCTCTACAGCACACTGCATCCCTTTACACTAAACACCTCCTCCCTCTACATCACACTCCATCCCTCTACACGAAACACCTCCTCCCTCTACATCACACTCCATCCCTCTACACTAAACACATCCTCCCTCTACATCACACTCCATCCTTCTACACGAAACACCTCCTCCCTCTACATCACACTCCATCCCTCTACACGAAACACCTCCTCCCTCTACAGCACACTCCATCCCTTTACCTTAAACACCTCCTCCCTCTACATCACACTCCATCCCTCTACACGAAACACCTCCTCCCTCTACATCACACTCCATCCCTCTACACGAAACACCTCCTCCCTCTACAGCACACTCCATCCCTTTACACTAAACACATCCTCCCTCTACACGAAGCACAACTTCCAACTACAATACACTCCATTCCTCTACCCGATACACATCCTCCCACTACAACACACTCCTTCCCTCTACCCGATACACATCCTCCCACTACAACACACTCCTTCCCTCCACAACACACTCCTTCCCTCCACAACACACTCCTTCCCTCCGCAAAACACTTCTTCCCTCCACAACGCGCTTCCCTCCACAGCACACCCTTTCTTTCTACAACACAGGCCATCCTTATGCACGACACAGCCCATCCCTCACTCCCTCCCTCCCTCCCTCCCTCCCTTCATTTCATCAACAGATCTCTTGACTGAGTCTCTCTACATGACCTTTCCGGCACAAACCTTCTCTTCCTCACATCTGTCCCACATACCACACTCTTCCTCACGTCTGTCCCACATACCACACTCTTCCTCACATCTGTCCCACATACCACACTCTTCCTCACGTCTGTCCCACATACCACACTCTTCCTCACATCTGTCCCACATACCACACTCTTCCTCACGTCAGTCCCACATACCACACTCTTCCTCACGTCTGTCCCACATACCACACTCTTCCTCACGTCAGTCCCACATACCACACTCTTCCTCACGTCTGTCCCACATACCACACTCTTCCTCACGTCTGTCCCACATACCACACTCTTCCTCACGTCTGTCCCGCATACCACACTCTTCCTCACATCTGTCCCACATACCACACTCTTCCTCACGTCAGTCCCACATACCACACTCTTCCTCACGTCTGTCCCACATACCACACTCTTCCTCACGTCAGTCCCACATACCACACTCTTCCTCACGTCTGTCCCACATACCACACTCTTTCTCACGTCTGTCCCACATACCACACTCTTCCTCACGTCAGTCCCACATACCACACTCTTCCTCACGTCTGTTCCGCATACCACACTCTTCCTCACGTCAGTCCCACATACCACACTCTTCCTCACATCTGTCCCACATACCACACTCTTCCTCACATCTGTCCCGCATACCACACTCTTCCTCACGTCTGTCCCACATACCACACTCTTCCTCACGTCTGTCCCACATATCACACTCTTCCTCACATCTGTCCCACATACCACACTCTTCCTCACGTCTGTCCCACATACCACACTCTTCCTCACGTCTGTTCTTCAGGTCATAATGCCTCTGTGCCACAGTCTGCTGTTCGTAGCAGACTCTCTCTCGTCTATAAACAGCCGATATTGTTTACAACCTCCAGCAATGTAGTGAGTGTCACAGATATTGTTTACAACCTCCAGCAATGTAGTGAGTGTCACAGATATTGTTTACAACCTCCAGCAATGTAGTGAGTGTCACAGATATTGTTTACAACCTCCAGCAGTGTAGTGAGTGTCACAGATATTGTTTACAACCTCCAGCAGTGTAGTGAGTGTCACAGATATTGTTTACAACCTCCAGCAATGTAGTGAGTGTCACAGATATTGTTTACAACCTCCAGCAATGTAGTGAGTGTCACAGATATTGTTTACAACCTCCAGCAGTGTAGTGAGTGTCACAGATATTGTTTACAACCTCCAGCAGTGTAGTGAGTGTCACAGACTCTCCTGAAACAACGATTTCTTCCGTTTTCTCTTTATATTGTTTCTTCCATTTTCTTCTAGCAGTCCTGGACAACATGCATTTTCTGCTCATAACAACATTCTTCCTCTCTCACAAGCCATCATACTCAGGATGGCTCACAATATTGACTTGTATTTATGAGTAGTTTTGAAGAAGTTCGGCCAATAGGTATGGTGAACGCGTGGCGCTCACCACATGAAAACCTGGAGTTAAGAACAACGAGTCACGTGTTGACCAGCGTCACATGTAGACCTGCGTCACGTGATGACCAGCGTCACAGTTTGACCAGTGTCAAATGCTGACCAGTGTCACATGTTGACCAGTGTCACATGTTGACCAGCGTCACGTGTTGACCAGCGTCACATGTTTACCAGCGTCACATGTTGACCAGCGTCACGTGTTGACCAGCGTCACGTGTTGGAAAACATTGTAGAGAGGGGACCAGCAGTCCACGTGTGGTTGTGGCAGATTGTACAGACATTGTATGCCAGGGAAAGGAACATAACAGCCACTGAACGTGTTGGTTCACTGAGCAGCTCTTTCAGTCCCTCTCACAACCAGCAGGTACCCACACGCTCACACCAACTGTGAAGGTTGCCACTGGTACCGGCACTGTCAACACTAGGTGGTCATGTCAACACCAGGTGGTCATGTCAACGTCAGGTGGTCATGTCAACACCAGGTGGTCATAACACATGAGGTCATGTCAACACCAGGTGGTCATATCACCATGAGGTCATGTCAACACCAGGTGGTCATATCACCATGAAGTCATGTCAACACCAGGTGGTCATAACACATGAGGTCATGTCAACACCAGGTGGTCATATCACCATGAGGTCATGTCAACACCAGGTGGTCATATCACCATGAAGTCATGTCAACACCAGGTGGTCATATCACCATGAGGTCATGTCAACGCCAGGTGGTCATTGCATCACCAGGTGGCCATATCAACACCAGGTGGTCATTGCATCACCAGGTGGCCATATCAACACCAGGTGGTCATGTCATCACCAGGTGGTCATGTCATCACCCGGTGGTCACGTCAGTAACTGCAGTGTTCTGTGTTTTCTCCTTCCGTTAAGATTTCTGTTTTCTTGGTTTTCTGTTTTCTTGTTCTGTTGGTGAACACCCACGTTGTGTTCTGCTAGTAACTGCTCCTTGTGTTCTGTTGGTGAACACCCACGTTGTGTTCTGTTGGTGAACACCCACGTTGTGTTCTGTTGGTGAACACCCACGTTGTGTTCTGTTGGTGAACACCCACGTTGTGTTCTGCTAGTAACAGCTCCTTGTGTTCTGTTGGTGAACACCCATGTTGTGTTCTGCTAGTAACCGCTCCTTGTGTTCTGTTGGTGAACACCCACGTTGTGTTCTGCTAGTAACCGCTCCTTGTGTTCTGTTGGTGAACACCCACGTTGTGTTGATGTTTTATTTATGAACTTAGTTTTATTCCTCCCATAAACCAGTGTGCGTTTGTATGTTGCAATAAACCCGGGAAGTTGGGCCATAAATAGTTTGTAGGTTGTAGTGGTTATAGTCTGTAATGACTGTAGCCTTTAACGGTTGTGTAGCTGGTATCCCCCGTAGCCTGTAATGGACTTTGTATTCTGTTACCAACGTGAGATTTGATTATGTGACTTTATTAAATTTTCCATCTGTTGACAGTGACGTGTTTTGTGTACCATCCCTGTTCTGAACCTCACTCTGACGTGTATCAAACTTGTCTCTCTTCTGTAATTACATTTGTTAAATAAAATTTCTTTACACTATCTATTGATCTGTATTCTGTAATATACGTCACACACCAAACCTTACAGTAGAGATGATGCTTCCTGTGTGTTCTGAGTAACGTGTCTGTAGTCTGTCGTATCCTTGTAGCTATACCCTGCTGTTTTTTTTTTTTTTTTTATACTTTGTCGCTGTCTCCCGCGTTTGCGAGGTAGCGCAAGGAAACAGACGAAAGAAATGGCCCAACCCCCCCCCCCATACACATGTACATACACACGTCCACACACGCAAATATACATACCTACACAGCTTTCCATGGTTTACCCCAGACGCTTCACATGCCTTGATTCACTCCACTGACAGCACGTCAACCCCTGTATACCACATCGCTCCAATTCACTCTATTCCTTGCCCTCCTTACACCCTCCTGCATGTTCAGGCCCCGATCACACAAAATCTTTTTCACTCCATCTTTCCACCTCCAATTTGGTCTCCCTCTTCTCCTCGTTCCCTCCACCTCCGACACATATATCCTCTTGGTCAATCTTTCCTCACTCATTCTCTCCATGTGCCCAAACCATTTCAAAACACCCTCTTCTGCTCTCTCAACCACGCTCTTTTTATTTCCACACATCTCTCTTACCCTTTCGTTACTTACTCGATCAAACCACCTCACACCACACATTGTCCTCAAACATCTCATTTCCAGCACATCCATCCTCCTGCGCACAACTCTATCCATAGCCCACGCCTCGCAACCATACAACATTGTTGGAACCACTATTCCTTCAAACATACCCATTTTTGCTTTCCGAGATAATGTTCTCGACTTCCACACATTTTTCAAGGCTCCCAAAATTTTCGCCCCCTCCCCCACCCTATGATCCACTTCCGCTTCCATGGTTCCATCCGCTGAAAGATCCACTCCCAGATATCTAAAACACTTCACTTCCTCCAGTTTTTCTCCATTCAAACTCACCTCCCAATTGACTTGACCCTCAACCCTACTGTACCTAATAACCTTGCTCTTATTCACATTTACTCTTAACTTTCTTCTTCCACACACTTTACCAAACTCAGTCACCAGCTTCTGCAGTTTCTCACATGAATCAGCCACCAGCGCTGTATCATCAGCGAACAACAACTGACTCACTTCCCAAGCTCTCTCATCCCCAACAGACTTCATACTTGCCCCTCTTTCCAAAACTCTTGCATTTACCTCCCTAACAACCCCATCCATAAACAAATTAAACAACCATGGAGACATCACACACCCCTGCCGCAAACCTACATTCACTGAGAACCAATCACTTTCCTCTCTTCCTACACGTACACATGCCTTACATCCTCGATAAAAACTTTTCACTGCTTCTAACAACTTGCCTCCCACACCATATATTCTTAATACCTTCCACAGAGCATCTCTATCAACTCTATCATATGCCTTCTCCAGATCCATAAATGCTACATACAAATCCATTTGCTTTTCTAAGTATTTCTCACATACATTCTTCAAAGCAAACACCTGATCCACACATCCTCTACCACTTCTGAAACCACACTGCTCTTCCCCAATCTGATGCTCTGTACATGCCTTCACCCTCTCAATCAATACCCTTCCATATAATTTACCAGGAATACTCAACAAACTTATACCTCTGTAATTTGAGCACTCACTCTTATCCCCTTTGCCTTTGTACAATGGCACTATGCACGCATTCCGCCAATCCTCAGGCACCTCACCATGAGTCATACATACATTAAATAACCTTACCAACCAGTCAACAATACAGTCACCCCCTTTTTTAATAAATTCCACTGCAATACCATCCAAACCTGCTGCCTTGCCGGCTTTCATCTTCCGCAAAGCTTTTACTACCTCTTCTCTGTTTACCAAATCATTTTCCCTAACCCTCTCACTTTGCACACCACCTCGACCAAAACACCCTATATCTGCCACTCTGTCATCAGACACATTCAACAAACCTTCAAAATACTCATTCCATCTCCTTCTCACATCACCACTACTTGTTATCACCTCCCCATTTACGCCCTTCACTGAAGCTCCCATTTGCTCCCTTGTCTTACGCACCCTATTTACCTCCTTCCAGAACATCTTTTTATTCTCCCTAAAATTTACTGATAGTCTCTCACCCCAACTCTCATTTGCCCTTTTTTTCACCTCTTGCACCTTTCTCTTGACCTCCTGTCTCTTTCTTTTATACTTCTCCCACTCAATTGCATTTTTTCCCTGCAAAAATCGTCCAAATGCCTCTCTCTTCTCTTTCACTAATACTCTTACTTCTTCATCCCACCACTCACTACCCTTTCTAAACAGCCCACCTCCCACTCTTCTCATGCCACAAGCATCTTTTGCGCAATCCATCACTGATTCCCTAAATACATCCCATTTCTCCCCCACTCCCCTTACTTCCAAGGTAAGTGTTTTGGGAGCAGCTGAATGAGTGTGTTAGTGGTTTTGATGCACGAGACCGGGTTATAGTGATGGGTGATTTAAATGCAAAGGTGAGTAATGTGGCAGTTGAGGGAATAATTGGTATGCATGGGGTGTTCAGGGTTGTAAATGGAAATGGTGAAGAGCTTGTAGATTTATGTGCTGAAAAAGGACGGATGATTGGGAATACCTGGTTTAAAAAGCGAGATATACATAAGTATACGTATGTAAGTAGGAGAGATGGCCAGAGAGCGTTATTGGATTACGTGTTAATTGACAGGCGTGCGAAAGAGAGACTTTTGGATGTTAATGTGCTGAGAGGTGCAACTGGAGGGATGTCTGATCATTATCTTGTGGAGGCTAAGGTGAAGATTAGTATGGGTTTTCAGAAAAGAGGAGTGAATGTTGGGGTGAAGAAGGTGGTGAGAGTGAGTGAGCTTGGGAAGGAGACTTGTGTGAGGAAGTACCAGGAGAGACTGAGTACAGAATGGAAAAAGGTGAGAACAATGGAAGATACCCTGCTGTATGCTTACATAAACTGTAGCTATGACAGATTTAGAATTGCAATGTGTCATGACTTTCATCTTTAAATATCCATTGTGTTGGTAAACTAATAATGAATTTCAGATTAAAATTAGAGTAACAGTTTACATTAGAGTAACAGTTTACATTAGAGTAACAGTTTACATTAGAGTAACAGTTTACATTAGAGTAACAGTTTACATTTGATATAGATCATCTTAATACTGGTAGATCGGGCCTTCTGTGGAAGGTTGCCACACTCCCTCACCATCACTGCACCCGTCCACCCAGGTCACATTCCTTCTCTCACTACTATCAAGTCTTCTCTTACTACCAAACTTCCACCACCATCATTCCCTCCCTTTTTAACTACCATATCCTCCCTTTCTACCATTACCACACGTCCCTCCCTTTCTAACCACCATGCCCTCCCTTAACACCACCATTTCCTCCTTCCCTGGCTACCATGCACTGAACGGTGGATGGCTTTAATCAGTGGTTTGAACCACTCACCATACCATTTTCCATCTCCCATTATGCTTTCTTTTTCTGTTATCAGAGACGGCAAGGGCAACACAAGCCTTAATGAAGGCCATTTCATTAACGATTCGAGTGAGAAACTGCAGAAGTTGGTGATCGAGTTTGGAAAAGTGTGTGAAAGGAGAGAAATGGGAGTAAATGTGAATAAGAGCAAAGTTATTAGGTACAGTAGGGTTGAGGGACAAGTCAATTGGGAGGTAAGTTTGAATAGAGGAAAATCGGAGGAAGTGAAGTGTTTTAGATATCTTGCACTGGACTTAGCAGCGGGTGGAACCATGGAAGCGGAAGCAAGTCACAGGGTGGGGGAGGGGGCGATGGTTCTGGTAGCGATGAAGAATGTGTGGAAGGAGAGGACGTTATCTCGGAGAGATAGTGGTTCCAACAATGTTATATGGTTGCGAGGCATAGGTATAGATAAGGTTGCACAAAGGAGGGTGGATGTGTTGCAAATGAAATGTCTGAGGACAGTATGTGGTGTGAGGTGGTTTGATCGAGTAAGTAATGAAGGGGTAAGTGATATGTGTGGAAATGAAAAGAGTGTGCTTGAGAGAGGAGAAGAGTGTGTGTTGAAATGGTTTGGACATATGGAAAGAATGAGCGGAGAAAGGTTGTCAAAGAGGATATATGCGTCAGAGGTGGAGGGAGCGAGGAGAAGCGGGACACCAAATTAGAGTTGGAAGTATGGAGTGAAAAGACTTTGAGCGATCGGAGCCAGAATATACAGGAGGGTGAAAGGCGTGCAAGGAGTAGATTGAATTGGAACGATGTGGTATACCGGGGTCGACTTGCTGTCAATCGACTGAACCAGGGCATGTGAAGCGTCTGGGGTAAACCATGGAAACGTCTGTCGGGCCTGGATGTGGATAGCGAGCTTTGGTTTCGGTGCATCACACATGACAGTTAGAGACTGAGTGTGCACGAATGTGGCCTTATTGTCTGTTTTCCTGGCAATACCTTGCTGATGCAGGGGATAGCGAACAGTTTATCTGCGGGGCGGGGTGGCGATAGGAATGGATGAAGGCAACCAAGTATGAATATGCACATATGTATGCATGTAATGTCTGCGTATGTGTATGTGCATGTTGATATGCATATGTATGTATATGTGCGTATGTGGGCTTATATGTAAATATATATGTATATGAGTGAATGGGCCATTCTTCATCTGTTTCCTGGCCTTACCTCGCTGAAGTGGGAAACAGCGATTAAAAATGATATATATATATATATATATATATATATATATATATATATATATATATATATATATATATATATATATATATATATATATATATATATATATATATATATATATATATATATATATATATATATATATATATATATATATATATATATATATATATATATGCGAAAGAGAGACTTTTGGATGTTAATGTGCTGAGAGGTGCAACTGGAGGGATGTCTGATCATTATCTTGTGGAGGCTAAGGTGAAGATTTGTATGGGTTTTCGGAAAAGAAGAGTGAATGTTGGGTGAAGAGGGTGGGGAGAGTAAGTGAGCTTGGGAAGGAGACCTGTGTGAGGAAGTACCAGGAGAGACTGAGTACAGAATGGAAAAAGGTGAGAGCAATGGAAGTAAGGGGAGTGGGGGAGGAATGGGATGTATTTAGGGAATCAGTGATGGATTGCGCAAAAGATGCTTGTGGCATAAGAAGAGTGGGAGGTGGGTTGATTAGAAAGGGTAGTGAGTGGTGGGATGAAGAAGTAAGAGTATTAGTGAAAGAGAATAGAGAGGCATTTGGACGATTTTTGCAGGGAAAAAATGCAATTGAATGGGAGATGTATAAAAGAAAGAGACAGGAGGTCAAGAGAAAGGTGCAAGAGGTGAAAAAAAGGGCAAATGAGAGTTGGGGTGAGAGAGTATCATTAAATTTTAGGGAGAATAAAAAGATGTTCTGGAAGGAGGTAAATAAAGTGCGTAAGACAAGGGAGCAATTGGGAACTTCAGTGAAGGGCGCAAATGGGGAGGTGATAACAAGTAGTGGTGATGTGAGAAGGAGATGGAGTGAGTATTTTGAAGGTTTGTTGAATGTGTTTGATGATAGAGTGGCAGATATAGGGTGTTTTGGTCGAGGTGGTGTGCAAAGTGAGAGGGTTCGGGAAAATGATTTGTTAAACAGAGAAGAGGTAGTGAAAGCTTTGCGGAAGATGAAAGCCGGCAAGGCAGCAGGTTTGGATGGTATTGCAGTGGAATTTATTAAAAAAGGGGGTGACTGTATTGTTGACTGGTTGGTAAGGTTATTTAATGTATGTATGACTCATGGTGAGGTGCCTGAGGATTGGCGGAATGCGTGCATAGTGCCATTGTACAAAGGCAAAGGGGATAAGAGTGAGTGCTCAAATTACAGAGGTATAAGTTTGTTGAGTATTCCTGGTAAATTATATGGGAGGGTATTGATTGAGAGGGTGAAGGCATGTACAGAGCATCAGATTGGGGAAGAGCAGTGTGGTTTCAGAAGTGGTAGAGGATGTGTGGATCAGGTGTTTGCTTTGAAGAATGTATGTGAGAAATACTTAGAAAAGCAAATGGATTTGTATGTAGCATTTATGGATCTGGAGAAGGCATATGATAGAGTTGATAGAGATGCTCTGTGGAAGGTATTAAGAATATATGGTGTAGGAGGAAAGTTGTTAGAAGCAGTGAAAAGTTTTTATCGAGGATGTAAGGCATGTGTACGTGTAGGAAGAGAGGAAAGTGATTGGTTCTCAGTGAATGTAGGTTTGCGGCAGGGGTGTGTGATGTCTCCATGGTTGTTTAATTTGTTTATGGATGGGGTTGTTAGGGAGGTAAATGCAAGAGTTTTGGAAAGAGGGGCAAGTATGAAGTCTGTTGGGGATGAGAGAGCTTGGGAAGTGAGTCAGTTGTTGTTCGCTGATGATACAGCGCTGGTGGCTGATTCATGTGAGAAACTGCAGAAGCTGGTGACTGAGTTTGGTAAAGTGTGTGAAAGAAGAAAGTTAAGAGTAAATGTGAATAAGAGCAAGGTTATTAGGTACAGTAGGGTTGAGGGTCAAGTCAATTGGGAGGTGAGTTTGAATGGAGAAAAACTGGAGGGAGTGAAGTGTTTTAGATATCTGGGAGTGGATCTGGCAGCGGATGGAAACATGGAAGCGGAAGTGGATCATAGGGTGGGGGAGGGGGCGAAAATTCTGGGGGCCTTGAAGAATGTGTGGAAGTCGAGAACATTATCTCGGAAAGCAAAAATGGGTATGTTTGAAGGAATAGTGGTTCCAACAATGTTGTATAGTTGCGAGGCGTGGGCTATGGATAGAGTTGTGCGCAGGAGGATGGATGTGCTGGAAATGAGATGTTTGAGGACAATGTGTGGTGTGAGGTGGTTTGATCGAGTGAGTAACGTAAGGGTAAGAGAGATGTGTGGAAATAAAAAGAGCGTGGTTGAGAGAGCAGAAGAGGGTGTTTTGAAGTGGTTTGGGCACATGGAGAGAATGAGTGAGGAAAGATTGACCAAAAGGATATATGTGTCGGAGGTGGAGGGAACGAGGAGAAGAGGGAGACCAAATTGGAGGTGGAAAGATGGAGTGAAAAAGATTTTGTGTGATCGGGGCCTGAACATGCAGGAGGGTGAAAGGAGGGCAAGGAATAGAGTGAATTGGAGCGATGTGGTATACCGGGGTTGACGTGCTGTCAGTGGATTGAATCAAGGCATGTGAAGCGTCTGGGGTAAACCATGGAAAGCTGTGTAGGTATGTATATTTGCGTGTGTGGACGTATGTATATACATGTGTATGGGTGGGGGGGGTTTGGGCCATTTCTTTCGTCTGTTTCCTTGCGCTACCTCGCAAACGCGGGAGACAGCGACAAAGTATAATAAAAAAAAATAATATATATATATATATGTATATATATATATATATATATATATATATATATATATATATATATATACTTCTTTGTTTATTTGTTATACCAAATCGCCGTCTCCCGTGTCAGCGAGGTAGCGCAAGGTAACAGACGGTGAATGGCCCAACCCATCCACGTACACATTTATATAAATATACGACAATGCACGCACACACACATACATATACACCTCAACGTACACATACATCTACATACACAGATATACATATATACACATGTACATATTCATATTTAATGCTTTCATCCATTCCCGTTGCTATATTTCAGAAAAGAAGAGAGAATGTTGGGATGAAGAGAGTGGTGAGAGTAAGGGAGCTAGGGAAGGAGGCTTTAGTGAGGAATTACCAGGAAAGAATGAGTACAGAATGGAAAAAGGTGAGAACAAAGGACGTATGGGGAATGGGGAGGAATGGGATGTATTTAGGGAAGCAGTGATGGCTTGCGCAAAAGATGCTTGTGGCATGAGAAGCGTGGGAGGTGGGCAGATTAGAAAGGGTAGTGAGTGGTGGGATGAAGAAGTAAGATTATTAGTGAAAGAGAAGAGAGAGGCATTTGGACGAGTTTTGCAAGGAAATAGTGCAAATGACTAGGAGATGTATAAAAGAAAGAGGCAGGGGGTTAAGAGAAAGGTGCAAGAGGTGAAAATGAGGGCAAATGGGAGTTGGGGTGAGAGAGTATCATTAAATTTTATGGAGAATTAAAAGATGTTTTGGAAGGAGGTAAATTAAGTGCGTAAGACAAAGGGAACAAATGGGAATTTCAGTGAAGGGGGCTCATAGGGAGGTGATAACCAGTAATGATGATAAGAGGAGATGGAGTGAGCATTTTGAAAGCTTGTTGAATGTGTTTGATGATAGAGTGGCAGGTATAGGCTGTTTTGATCGAGGTGGTGTACAAAGTGAGAGGGTTAGGGAGAATGATTTGGGAAACGGAGAAGAGGTAGTAAAAGCTTTGCGGAAGATGAAAGCCTGCAAGGCAGCGGGTTTGGATGATATTGCAGTGGAATCTATTAAAAAAGGGGGTGACTGTGTTGTTGACTGGTTGGTAAGGTTATTTGATGTATGTATGACTCATGGTGAGGTGCCAGAGGATTGGCGGAATGCTTGCATAGTGCCGTTGTACAAAGGGAAAGGGGATAAAAGTGAGTGCTCAATTTACAGAGGTATAAGTTTGTTGAGTATTTCAGCGAAATTATATGGGAGGGTATTGATTGAGAGGGTGAAGGCATGCACAGATCATCAGATTGGGGAAGAGCAGTGTGGTTTTAGAAGTGGTAGAGGATGTGTGAATCAGGTGTTTGCTTTGAAGAATGTATGTGAGAAATACTTAGAAAAGCAAATGGATCTGTATGTAGCATTTATGGATCTGGAGAAGGCATATGATAGAGTTGATAGAGATGCTCTGTGGAAGGTATTAAGAATATATGGTGCGGGGGCAAGTTGTTAGAAGCAGTGAAAAGTTTTTATCGAGGATTTAAGGCATATGTAAGAGTAAGAATAGAGGAAAGTGATTGATTCTCAGTGAATGTCGGTTTGCGGCAGGGGTGCGTAATGTCTCCATGGCTGTTTAATTTGTTTATGGATGGGGTTGTTTTGGTAGGTGAATTGCAAGAGTTTTGAAAGAGTGCCAAGATGCAGTCTGTTGTGGATGACAGGGCTTGGAAGTGAGTCAGTTGTTGTTAGCTGATTATATGGCCTGGTGGCTGATTTCGGTAAGAAACTGCAGAAGCTGGTGGGACTGAGTTTGGTAAACTGTGTGAAGAAGAAAGCTGAGGAGTAAATGTGAATAAGGAAGGTTAATTAGGTACAGTAGGGGTTTGCGGTCACAGTCATTTGGGGAGGTAAGTTTGACTGGAGAAACCATGGAGGGAAGTGAAGCTATTTTAGATATCTGGGAATGGATTTGGCAGCAGAAGGAACCATGGAACTGCCTCTCTACTTCTTCAATCCCAACCACTCACTACCCTTATCTAAACAGCCCACCACCCACTCTCTCATGCACAAGCATCTTTTGCGCAATCCATCAAACTGATTCCCTAAATACATCCCATTTCTTTCTTCCCCCACTCCCCTTACGTCCAAGGTAAGTGTTTTGGGAGCAGCTGAAATGATGTGTTAAGTGGTTTATGATGCACTGAGACCGTTATAGTGATGGGTGAATTTTTAAATGCAAAAGGTGAGTAATGTGGCAGTTGAGGGAATAATGTATGCATGGGGTGTTCAGGGTTGTAATGGAAATGGTGAAGAGCTTGTAGATTTATGGCTGAAAAAGGACGATTGATTTGGGAAATACCTGGTTATAAAGCGAGATATACATAAGTATACGTAAGTAAGTAGGAAGATGTGCCAGAGAGCGTTTATTGATTACGTGTTAATTGTCAGGCGGTGCGAAAGAGAGACTATTTGGAAGTTAATGTGCTGAGAGGTGCAAACAGGGAGGGATGTCTGATCATTATCTTGTGAGGCTAAGGTGAAGATTATATGGGAGTTGTCAGAAAAGAGGAGTGAAGTTGGGGTTAAGAAGTGTGAGAGTGAGTGCGCTTGGAAGAGACTGTGTGAGGAAGTACCAGGAGAGACTAGTACGAATGGAAAAAGGGAGAAACGATGAAGATACACTGCTGTATGCTTACATAAACTGTCGCTATGACAGATTAGAATTGCAATGTGTCATGACTTTCATCTTTAAATATCCATTGTGTTGGTAAACTAATAATGAATTTCCGATTAAAGATTAGAGTAACAGTTTACATTAGAGTAACAGTTTACATAGAGGAACATTTACATTAGAGTAACAGTTTACATAGAGTAACAAGTTTTACATTTGATAAAGATCATCTAATACTGGTAAGATCGGGCCTTCTGTGGAAGGTTGCCACACCACCCTCACATCACTGCACCGTCCCACTCCAGGTCACTTTCCTTCTCTCCCTACTATCAGTCTCGCTTACTACCAAACTTCCACCAACATCATTCCCAATCCCTTTTTACTACATAATCCGACCCTTTCTACCATTAACCACACGTCCTCCTTCTAACCACCATGCCCTCCTTAACACCAAACCATTTCCCCCTTTCCCCTGGCTACCATGCACTGAACGGTGATGCTTTTAAATCTGTTTGAACCACCCCCCATCCCATTTTCCACTCCCATTATGCTTTTTTTCTGTTATCAGAGACGGCAGGGCAACACAAGCCTTAATAAAGGGCCATTTCATTAACGATTCAGTGAAAAACTGCAGAAGTTGTGATCGATTTTTGAAAGGTGTAAAGGGAAGAATGGATAAATGTAATAAGAGCAAAGTTATTAGGTACAGTAGGGTTGAGGGACAAGTAAATTTGGGGGAGGAATTGAATAGGGGAAAAAATCGAGAAGTGAAGTGTTTTAGATATCTTGCCCTGGACTTACAGGGGGTGGAACCATGGAAGCGGAAGCAATCACAGGGTGGGGGGGGGCGATGGTTCTGAAGCGATAAAAATGTGGGGAAGGAGAGGACGTTATCTCGGAGAATATGGTTCCAACAATGTTATATGGTTGGAGGCATGGGAAAGAAAAGGGTTTGCACAAAGGAGGGTGGATGGTTCCCAAATGAAAGTCTGAGGACAGAATGGGGTGTGGGGTGGTTTGATCGATTTAAGTAATAAGGGTAAGTGATATGTGGGGAAAAATGAAAAATGTTTTGAGAGGGGAGAAGAGTTTGTTGAAAGTTTGGACATATGAAAGAATGAGGGGAGAAAGTTGCCCAAAGGGGAAAAAATCGTCAGAGGTGGGGGGAGCGAGGAAAGGGGGACCCCAAAATTAGATTTGGGAAGTAGGGATTTAAAAGACTTTGAGCATCGGAGCCAGAATTACAGGAGGGTGGAAACGGCAAGGAGTAGATTAAATTGAACGGAAAAATTAAACGCACCGCGCAATCAGCGGCATGTGAAGCGTCGGGGTAAACCATGAACGGGCCCTTTTGGCCTGGGGGGAAAAGCTGTTTGTTTCGGTGCATCACACTGACAGTTAGAGACTGAGTGGCACGAATGTTGGGCCTTATTGTCTGTTTTCCTGGCAAACCTTCTGATCAGGGGGTAGGAACAGTTTATCTGCGGGGGCGGGGTGGCGATAGGAATGGATGAAGGCAACCAAGTATGAATATGCACATATGTATGCATGTAATGTCTGCGTATGTGTATGTGCATGTTGATATGCATATGTATGTATATGTGCGTATGTGGGCTTATATGTAAATATATATGTATATGAGTGAATGGGCCATTCTTCATCTGTTTCCTGGCCTTACCTCGCTGAAGTGGGAAACAGCGATTAAAAATGATATATATATATATATATATATATATATATATATATATATATATATATATATATATATATATATATATATATATATATATATATATATATATATATATATATATATATATATATATATATATATATATATATATATATATATATATATATATATATATATATGCGAAAGAGAGACTTTTGGATGTTAATGTGCTGAGAGGTGCAACTGGAGGGATGTCTGATCATTATCTTGTGGAGGCTAAGGTGAAGATTTGTATGGGTTTTCGGAAAAGAAGAGTGAATGTTGGGTGAAGAGGGTGGGGAGAGTAAGTGAGCTTGGGAAGGAGACCTGTGTGAGGAAGTACCAGGAGAGACTGAGTACAGAATGGAAAAAGGTGAGAGCAATGGAAGTAAGGGGAGTGGGGGAGGAATGGGATGTATTTAGGGAATCAGTGATGGATTGCGCAAAAGATGCTTGTGGCATAAGAAGAGTGGGAGGTGGGTTGATTAGAAAGGGTAGTGAGTGGTGGGATGAAGAAGTAAGAGTATTAGTGAAAGAGAATAGAGAGGCATTTGGACGATTTTTGCAGGGAAAAAATGCAATTGAATGGGAGATGTATAAAAGAAAGAGACAGGAGGTCAAGAGAAAGGTGCAAGAGGTGAAAAAAAGGGCAAATGAGAGTTGGGGTGAGAGAGTATCATTAAATTTTAGGGAGAATAAAAAGATGTTCTGGAAGGAGGTAAATAAAGTGCGTAAGACAAGGGAGCAATTGGGAACTTCAGTGAAGGGCGCAAATGGGGAGGTGATAACAAGTAGTGGTGATGTGAGAAGGAGATGGAGTGAGTATTTTGAAGGTTTGTTGAATGTGTTTGATGATAGAGTGGCAGATATAGGGTGTTTTGGTCGAGGTGGTGTGCAAAGTGAGAGGGTTCGGGAAAATGATTTGTTAAACAGAGAAGAGGTAGTGAAAGCTTTGCGGAAGATGAAAGCCGGCAAGGCAGCAGGTTTGGATGGTATTGCAGTGGAATTTATTAAAAAAGGGGGTGACTGTATTGTTGACTGGTTGGTAAGGTTATTTAATGTATGTATGACTCATGGTGAGGTGCCTGAGGATTGGCGGAATGCGTGCATAGTGCCATTGTACAAAGGCAAAGGGGATAAGAGTGAGTGCTCAAATTACAGAGGTATAAGTTTGTTGAGTATTCCTGGTAAATTATATGGGAGGGTATTGATTGAGAGGGTGAAGGCATGTACAGAGCATCAGATTGGGGAAGAGCAGTGTGGTTTCAGAAGTGGTAGAGGATGTGTGGATCAGGTGTTTGCTTTGAAGAATGTATGTGAGAAATACTTAGAAAAGCAAATGGATTTGTATGTAGCATTTATGGATCTGGAGAAGGCATATGATAGAGTTGATAGAGATGCTCTGTGGAAGGTATTAAGAATATATGGTGTAGGAGGAAAGTTGTTAGAAGCAGTGAAAAGTTTTTATCGAGGATGTAAGGCATGTGTACGTGTAGGAAGAGAGGAAAGTGATTGGTTCTCAGTGAATGTAGGTTTGCGGCAGGGGTGTGTGATGTCTCCATGGTTGTTTAATTTGTTTATGGATGGGGTTGTTAGGGAGGTAAATGCAAGAGTTTTGGAAAGAGGGGCAAGTATGAAGTCTGTTGGGGATGAGAGAGCTTGGGAAGTGAGTCAGTTGTTGTTCGCTGATGATACAGCGCTGGTGGCTGATTCATGTGAGAAACTGCAGAAGCTGGTGACTGAGTTTGGTAAAGTGTGTGAAAGAAGAAAGTTAAGAGTAAATGTGAATAAGAGCAAGGTTATTAGGTACAGTAGGGTTGAGGGTCAAGTCAATTGGGAGGTGAGTTTGAATGGAGAAAAACTGGAGGGAGTGAAGTGTTTTAGATATCTGGGAGTGGATCTGGCAGCGGATGGAAACATGGAAGCGGAAGTGGATCATAGGGTGGGGGAGGGGGCGAAAATTCTGGGGGCCTTGAAGAATGTGTGGAAGTCGAGAACATTATCTCGGAAAGCAAAAATGGGTATGTTTGAAGGAATAGTGGTTCCAACAATGTTGTATAGTTGCGAGGCGTGGGCTATGGATAGAGTTGTGCGCAGGAGGATGGATGTGCTGGAAATGAGATGTTTGAGGACAATGTGTGGTGTGAGGTGGTTTGATCGAGTGAGTAACGTAAGGGTAAGAGAGATGTGTGGAAATAAAAAGAGCGTGGTTGAGAGAGCAGAAGAGGGTGTTTTGAAGTGGTTTGGGCACATGGAGAGAATGAGTGAGGAAAGATTGACCAAAAGGATATATGTGTCGGAGGTGGAGGGAACGAGGAGAAGAGGGAGACCAAATTGGAGGTGGAAAGATGGAGTGAAAAAGATTTTGTGTGATCGGGGCCTGAACATGCAGGAGGGTGAAAGGAGGGCAAGGAATAGAGTGAATTGGAGCGATGTGGTATACCGGGGTTGACGTGCTGTCAGTGGATTGAATCAAGGCATGTGAAGCGTCTGGGGTAAACCATGGAAAGCTGTGTAGGTATGTATATTTGCGTGTGTGGACGTATGTATATACATGTGTATGGGTGGGGGGGGTTTGGGCCATTTCTTTCGTCTGTTTCCTTGCGCTACCTCGCAAACGCGGGAGACAGCGACAAAGTATAATAAAAAAAAAATATATATATATATATATATATATATATATATATATATATACTTCTTTGTTTATTTGTTATACCAAACCGCCGTCTCCCGTGTCAGCGAGGTAGCGCAAGGTAACAGACGGTGAATGGCCCAACCCATCCCACGTACACATTTATATAAATATACGACAATGCACGCACACACACATACATATACACCTCAACGTACACATACATCTACATACACAGATATACATATATACACATGTACATATTCATATTTAATGCTTTCATCCATTCCCGTTGCTATATTTCAGAAAAGAAGAGAGAATGTTGGGATGAAGAGAGTGGTGAGAGTAAGGGAGCTAGGGAAGGAGGCTTTAGTGAGGAATTACCAGGAAAGAATGAGTACAGAATGGAAAAAGGTGAGAACAAAGGACGTATGGGGAATGGGGAGGAATGGGATGTATTTAGGGAAGCAGTGATGGCTTGCGCAAAAGATGCTTGTGGCATGAGAAGCGTGGGAGGTGGGCAGATTAGAAAGGGTAGTGAGTGGTGGGATGAAGAAGTAAGATTATTAGTGAAAGAGAAGAGAGAGGCATTTGGACGAGTTTTGCAAGGAAATAGTGCAAATGACTAGGAGATGTATAAAAGAAAGAGGCAGGGGGTTAAGAGAAAGGTGCAAGAGGTGAAAATGAGGGCAAATGGGAGTTGGGGTGAGAGAGTATCATTAAATTTTATGGAGAATTAAAAGATGTTTTGGAAGGAGGTAAATTAAGTGCGTAAGACAAAGGGAACAAATGGGAATTTCAGTGAAGGGGGCTCATAGGGAGGTGATAACCAGTAATGATGATAAGAGGAGATGGAGTGAGCATTTTGAAAGCTTGTTGAATGTGTTTGATGATAGAGTGGCAGGTATAGGCTGTTTTGATCGAGGTGGTGTACAAAGTGAGAGGGTTAGGGAGAATGATTTGGGAAACGGAGAAGAGGTAGTAAAAGCTTTGCGGAAGATGAAAGCCTGCAAGGCAGCGGGTTTGGATGATATTGCAGTGGAATCTATTAAAAAAGGGGGTGACTGTGTTGTTGACTGGTTGGTAAGGTTATTTGATGTATGTATGACTCATGGTGAGGTGCCAGAGGATTGGCGGAATGCTTGCATAGTGCCGTTGTACAAAGGGAAAGGGGATAAAAGTGAGTGCTCAATTTACAGAGGTATAAGTTTGTTGAGTATTTCAGCGAAATTATATGGGAGGGTATTGATTGAGAGGGTGAAGGCATGCACAGATCATCAGATTGGGGAAGAGCAGTGTGGTTTTAGAAGTGGTAGAGGATGTGTGAATCAGGTGTTTGCTTTGAAGAATGTATGTGAGAAATACTTAGAAAAGCAAATGGATCTGTATGTAGCATTTATGGATCTGGAGAAGGCATATGATAGAGTTGATAGAGATGCTCTGTGGAAGGTATTAAGAATATATGGTGCGGGGGCAAGTTGTTAGAAGCAGTGAAAAGTTTTTATCGAGGATTTAAGGCATATGTAAGAGTAAGAATAGAGGAAAGTGATTGATTCTCAGTGAATGTCGGTTTGCGGCAGGGGTGCGTAATGTCTCCATGGCTGTTTAATTTGTTTATGGATGGGGTTGTTAGGGAGGTGAATGCAAGAGTTTTGGAAAGAGTGCCAAGTATGCAGTCTGTTGTGGATGAAAGGGCTTGGGAAGTGAGTCAGTTGTTGTTAGCTGATTATATGGCGCTGGTGGCTGATTCGGGTAAGAAACTGCAGAAGCTGGTGACTGAGTTTGGTAAACTGTGTGAAAGAAGAAAGCTGAGAGTAAATGTGAATAAGAGCAAGGTTATTAGGTACAGTAGGGTTGCGGGACAAGTCAATTGGGAGGTAAGTTTGACTGGAGAAACACTGGAGGAAGTGAAGTATTTTAGATATCTGGGAATGGATTTGGCAGCAGAAGGAACCATGGAAATGCCTCTCTTACTTCTTCATCCCACCACTCACTACCCTTTCTAATCGGCCCACCTCCCACGCTTCTCATGCTACAAGCATCTTTTGCGTAAGCCATCACTGCTTCCCTAAATACATCCCATTCCTCCCCCACTCCCCTTACGTCCTTTGCTCTCACATTTTTCAATTCTGCACTCAGTCTCTCCTCGTACTTACTCACACAAGTCTCCTTCCCAAGCTTACTTACTCACACCACTCTCTTCACCCCAACATTCTCTCTTCTCTTCTGAAAACCCCTACAAATCTTCACCTTCTCCTCCACAAGATAATGATTAGATATTCGTCCAGTTGCACACGTAATCCAATAACGCTCTCTGGCCATCTGTCCTACTCACATACGTATGATCATGTATATTCTTTTTAAACCAAGTATTCTCACTCACCAGTCCTTTTTCAGCACATATATCTACAAGCTCTTCATCATTTCCATCTACAACACTGATCACCCCATTATGCACCAATTATTCCCTTAACTGCCACACTACTCACCTTTTCATTCAAATCATCCATCACTATAAGCTGGTCTCGTGCATCAAAACTACTAAAACACTCACTCAGCTGTCGCCAAAACACTTGCCTCTCATGATCTTTTTTCTCATGCCCAGGTGCACATGCACCAATAATCATCCATCTCTCTCAATCCACTTTCAGTTTTACCCATATCAATCTAGAGTTTACTTTCTTACACTCTATCACATACTCATACCACTCCTGTTTCGGGAGTAGTGCTACTCCTTCCCTTGCTCTTGTCCTCTCACCAACCCTTTACTCCTAAAACATTCAAAAACCACTCTTTCCCTTTACCCTTGAGCTTCGTTTTACTCAGAGCCAAAACATCCAGGTTCCTTTCCTCAAACATACTACCTATCTCTCCTTTTTTCTCATCTTGGTTACATCCACACACATTTAGACACCCCGATCTGAGCCTTCGAGGAGGATGAGCACTCCCCGCGTGACTCCTTCTGTTTTCTCTTTCAGAAATTTAGGTACAAAGAGGGGATTTTAGCCTCCAGTTCCCGCCCTCTTTAATCGCCTCTACGACACGCAGCGAATACGTGGGAACTATTCTTGTTCCCCTATCCCTGGAGATAGGGAAAGTAGTGCAAATGAGTGGTAGATGTATAAAAGAAAGTGGCAGGACGTCAAGAGAAAGGTGCAAGAGGTGAAAAGGAGGGCAAATGAGAGTTGGGGTGAGAGAGCATCGTAAAATTTTAGGGAGAACGAAAAGATATTTTGGAAGGAGGTAAATAAAGTGCGTAAGACAAAAGAACAAATTGGAATATCGGAAGAGGGGCAAATGGGGAGGTAACAAAAAGTAGTGATGAAGTGAGGAGATTGAGTGAGTATTTTGAAGGTTTGTTGAATGTGTTTGATGATAGAGTGGCAGATATAGGGTGTTTTGGTCGGGGTGGTGTGCAAAGTAAGATGGTTAGGAAGAATGGTTTGGTAAATAGAGAAGAGGTAGTGAAAGCTTTGCGGAAGATGAAAGCCGACAAAGCGGCGGGTTTGGATGGTATTGCAGTGGAATTCATTAAAAAAGGGGGTGACTGTGTTGTTGATTAGTTAGCAAGAATATTCAATGCATGTCTGGATCTTAATGAGGTGCCTGAGGATTGGCGGAATGCTTGCATAGTGCCATTGTACAAAGGCAAAGGGGATAAAGGTGAGTGTTCAAATTACAGAAGCATAAGTTTGTTGAGTATTCCTGGAAAATTGTACAGAATCATATTGATGAGAAGGTGAGTGTATGTACCGAGCATCAGATTTTGAAAGAGGAGTGTGGTTTCAGAAGCAGTAGAGAATGTGTGGATCAGGTGTTTGCTTTAGAAATAATGAAAAATACGTGGAAAAACACATGGATTGGTATGTAGCATTTATGGATCTGGAGAGGCATATGATAGGGTGGATAGAGATGCTTTGTGGAAGGTATTAAGAGTACATTGTGTGAGAGGTAAGTTGGTAGAAGCAGTGAAAAGTTTTTACAAAGGATGTAAGGCATGTGTACGTGTAGGAAGAGAGGAAAGTGATTGGTTCTCAGTGAATCTAGGTTTGCGGCAGGGGTGTGTGATGTCTCCATGATTGTTTAATTTGTTTATGGATGGGGTGGTTAGGAAGGTGAATGCAAGAGTTTTGGAGAGAGCGGCACGTATGCAGTCAGTTGTAGATGAGAGAGCTTGGGAAGTGAGTCACTTATTGTTCGCTGATGGTACAGCACTGGTAGCTGATTCGGGTAAGAAACTGCTAAGCTTGGTGGTTGAGTTTGGTAAAGTGTGTGAAAGAAGAAAGTTGAGAGTAAATGTGAATAAGAGCAAGGTAATTACCTTCAGTTGGTTGGAGGGACAAGTTAATTGGGATGTAAGTTTGAATGGAGAAAAACTGGAGGAAGTGAAGTGTTTCTGATATCTGGGAGTGGACTTAGCAGCGGATGGAACCATGAAGGCGGAAGTGAGTCACAGGGTGGGGAGGGGCGAAAGTTCTGGGAGCGATGAAGAATATGTGGAAGGCGAAAACGTTATCTAGGAGAGCAAAATTGGGTATGTTTGAAGGAATAATTGTTCCAACAATGTTATATAGTTTCGAGGCAAGGGTTATAGATAGAATTGTGCAGAGGAGGGTGGATGTGTTGGAAATGAAATGTTTGAGGACAATATGTGGTTTGAGGTGGTTTGACCGATTAAAAAATGAAAGGGTCAGAGAGATGTGTGATGATATAAAGAGTGTCGTTGAGAGCAGAGGAGGGTGTCTTGAAATGGTTTGGTCACACGAAGAGAATGAGTGAGGAAAGATTGACACAGGATTAATGTGTCAAAGTTGGAGGGAAGAAGGAGAAGCGGGAGACCAAATTGGAGTTGGAAGGAGGGGATGGAAAAGATTTTGAGCGATCGGGGACTGAACATACAGGAGGGTGAAAATCGTGCAAGGAATAGAGTGAATTGGAACGATGTGGTATACCGGGGTCGATATGCTGTCAGTGGACAGAACCAGGGCATGTGAAGCGTCTGGGGTAAACCATGGAAAGTTTTGTGTGGCCTGGATGTGGAAAGGGAGATGAAGATTCGGTGCATTACACATGACAGCTAGAGACTGAGTGTGAAGGAATGTTGCCTTTTTTTTTTCTTTTCCTGGCGCTACCTCGCTGTAGAATGGGGCGTGGGGGGTGGGGGTGGGGGTGGGGGGTGTTGGGGCTGGGAGGGAGGGGGGGAGGGGGTGGTTGGCTATTTCGTCTGTGACGGAGTAGTGACGAAAATGGATGAAGGCAGTATGAATATACACGTGTATATATGCATGTGTCTGCGTATGTATATATTGATAAGTATACGTTGATATGTATATGTATGTATATGTGCGTGTATGGGCGTTTTTGTGTATATATATATATATATATATATATATATATATATATATATATATATATATATATATATATATATATATATATATATATATATATATATACACTTATTTGTTTATTTATTTATTTTGCTTTGTCGCTGTCTCCCGCATTAGCGAGGTAGCGCAAATGGCCCAACCCACCCACATACACATGTATATACGTACACGTCCACACACGAAAATATACACACCTACACATCTCAACGTATACATATATATACACACACAGACATATGCATATATACACATGTACATAATTCACACTGTCTGCCCTTACTCACTCCCATCGCCACCCCGCCACACATGAAATAACAACCCCCTCTCCCCTCATGTGTGCGAGGTAGCGCTAGGAAAGGACAACAAAGGCCCCATTCGCTCTCACTCAGTCTCCAGATGTCATACAATAATGCACCGAAACCACAGCTCTCCCTCCACATCCAGGCCCCACAGAACCTTCCATGGCTCACCCCAGACGCCTCACATGCCCTGGTTCAATCCATTAACAGCACGTCGACCCCGGTACACCACATCGCTCCAATTCACTCTATTCCCCCTACGCCCCTCACACTCCCGCATGTTCAGGCCCCGATCACTCAAAACCCACTTCACCCCATCTCTCCACCCCCGGTTTGGTCTCCCACTTCTCCTCGCTCCCTCCACCCCCGACACACACATCCTCCTGGTCAATCTCTCCTCACTCACCCTCTCCATGGGATTAAACCACTTCAAAACACCCTCCTCTGCTCTCTCAACCACACTCCTCCCACCACCACACATCTCTCCCACCCTATCACCACCCACTCGATCAAACCATCTTACACCAAACACCGTCCTCAAACATCCCACCTCCAGCACATCCACCCTCCCCCGCACAACCCCATCCACAGCCCACGCCTCGCAATCACATAACACTGTTGGGACCACTATTCCCTCAAACACACCCACTTCCGTTCTCCGAGACAATGCTCTCGACTCCCACACATTCTTCAACGCTCCCAGAAGTTTCGCCCCCTCCCCCACCCCACGATTCACCTCCGCCTCCATGGCCCATCTACTGCCAAATCCACTCCCAGATACTCAAAACACCCCACCCCTTCCAGGCCCTCTCCACTCAAACTCACCTCCCAATTGACCTGTCCCCCAACCCAACTATACCCAACAACCTCGCTCCCATTCACAGTTACTCTCAGCTTTCTTCTTTCACACACCTCACCAAACTCAGTCACCAGCCTCTGCAACTTCTCACACGAATCAGCCACCAGCGCTGTATCATCAGCGAACAACAACTGACTCACTTCCCAAGCTCTCTCATCCACAACAGACTGCAAACTTGCCCCTCTTTCCAAAACTCATGCATTCACCTCCCTAACAACCCCATCCATAAACAAATCAAACAACCATGGAGACATCACAGACCCCTGCCGCAAACCTACATTCACTGAGAACCAATCACTTTCCTGTCTTCCTACACGTACACATGCCTTACATCCTCGATAAAAACTTTTCACTGCTTCTAACAACTTTCCTCCCACACCAAATATTCTTAATACCTTCCACAGAGCATCTCTATCAATTCTCTCAAATGCCTTCTCCACATCCATAAATGCCACATACAAATCCATTTGCTTTTCTAAGTATTTCTCACATACATTTTTCAAAGCAAACACCTGATCCACACATCCTCTACCACTTCTGAAACCACACTGCTCTTCCCCAATCTGATGCTCTGTACATGCCTTCACCCTCTCAATCAATACCCTCCCATATAATTTACCAGGAATACTCAACAGACTTATACCTCTGTAATATGAGCACTCACTTTTATCCCCTCTGGCTTTGTACAATGGCACTATGCAAGCATTCAGCCAATTTTCAGGCACCTCACCATGAGACATACATACATTAAATAACCTTACCAACCAGTCAACAATACAGTCACCCCTTTTTTAATAAATTCTACTGCAATACCATCCAAACCTGCTGCCTTGCCGACTTTCATCTTCCGCAAAGCTTTTACTACCTCTTCTCTGTTTACCAAATCATTTTCCCTAACCCTCTCACTTTGCACACCACCTCGACCAAAACAACCTATATCTGCCACTCTATCATCAAAAACGTTCAACAAACCTTCAAAATACTCACTCCATCTCCTCACATCACCATTACTTGTTATCACCTCCCCATTAGTCCCCTTCACTGAAGTTCCCACTTTATCCCTTGTCTTACGCACTTTGTTTACCTCCTTCCAAAATATCTTTTTATTCTCCTTAAAATTTAATGATACTCTCTCACCCCAACTCTCATTTGCCCTCTTTTTCACCTCTTGCACCTTTCTCTTGACATCCTGCCTCTTTCTTTTATACATCTCCCACTCATTTGCATTATTTCCCTGCAAAAATCGTCCAAATGCCTCGCTCTTCTCTTTCATCAATAATCTTACTTCTTCATCCCACCACTCACTACCCTTTCTAATCTCCCCACCCCCCATGCTTCTCATGCCACAAGCATCTTTTGCGCAAGCCATCACTGCTTCCCTAAATACATCCCATTCCTCCCCCACTCCCCTTACCTCCTTAGTTCTCACCTTTTTCCATTCTGTACTGTCTTTCCTGGTACTTCCTCACACAAGTCTCCTTCCCCAGCTCACTTACTCTCACCACTCTTTTCACCCAAACATTCTTTTTTCTGAAAACCTCTACAAATCATCACCTTCGCCTCCACAAGATAATGATCAGACATCCCTCCAGTTGCACCTCTCAGCACATTAACATCCAAAAGCCTCTCTTTCGCACGCCTGTCAATTAACACGTAATCCGGCCATCTCTTCTTCCTACATACGTATACTTATGTATATCTCGCTTTTTAAACCAGGTATTCCTAATCAAGGGGATGGGAGCGGGGAGCTGGAAACCCTCCCCTCCATGTATTTTAACTTTCTAAAAGGGGAAACAGAAGAAGGAGTCACGCGGGGAGTGCTCATCCTCCTCTAAGGCTCAGATTGGGTGTCTAAATGTGTGTGGATGTAACCAAGATGAGAAAAAAGGAGAGATAGGTAGTATGTTTGAGGAAAGGAACCTGGATGCTTTGGCTCTGAGTGAAACTAAGCTCAAGGGTAAAGAGGAAGAGTGGTTTGAGAATGTCTTGGGAGTAAAGTCAGGGGTTAGTGAGAGGACAAGAGCAAGGGAAGGAGTAGCATTACTGCTGAAACAGGAGTGGTGGGAGTATGTGATAGAGTGTAAGAAAGTAAACTCTAGATTGATATGGGTAAAACTGAAAGTTGATGGAGAGAGGTGGGTGATTATTGGTGCATATGCACCTGGGCATGAGAAGAAAGATCGTGAGAGGCAAGTGTTTTGGGAGCAGCTGAGTGAGTGTGTTAGTAGTTTTGATGCAAGAGACCGGGTTATAGTGATGGGTGATTTGAATGCAAAGGTGAGTAATGCAAAGGTGAGTAATGCGGCAGTTGAGGGAATAATTGGTTTACATGGGGTGTTCAGTGTTGTAAATGGAAATGGTGAAGAGCTTGTAGATTTATGTGCTGAAATATATACATATATATATTTCTTTTCTTATTATTTTGCTTTGTCGCTGTACAAACACAGACATATACATATATACACATGTACATAATTCATACCGTCTGCCTCTTATCCCTGGGGATAGAGGAGGAAGAACACTTCCCACACATTCCTCACGTGTCGTAGAAGGCGACTAAAGGGGAGGGAGCGGGGGGGTTAGAAACCCTCCACTCCTTGTATTTTAACTTTCTAAAAGGGGAAACAGATATATATATATATATATATATATATATATGTATATATATATATATATATATATATATATATATATATATATATATATATAAATATATATATATATATATATATATATATATATATATATATATATATATATATATATATATATATATATATATATATATATATATATATATATATATATATATATATATTCATAAACATATATGGGTATCTTTCAAAGAGGATATACGTGTCAAAGGTAGAGGGAACAATAAGAGGTGTGAGACCAGATTGTAGGTGGAAGGATAGAGGGAATTAGAACGATATGGTATACCGGGGTCGACATGCTGTCAATGGACTTAACTAGGGTATGTGAAGTATCTGGGGTAAACCATGGAAACTTTTGTGAGCCCTTGGTGTGGAAAGGTAGCTGTGGTTTCGGTGCAATACACATGACAGTTAGAGACTGAGTGTGAACGAATGTGGCCTTTGTTGTCTTTTCCTCGCGCTACCTCGCGCGTGCGTGGGTGGAGGGGGTTGCCATTTCATATGTGGCGGGGTGGCGACAGAATTGGATGAAGGCAGCAAGTATGAATATCTACATATGTAAATATAATATATATATATGCATACATTTTTGCGTATGTATATGTATGTATACGTTGAAATGTATAGGTATGTATATGTGCGTGTGTGGGCGTTTATGTATATACATGTGTCATGTGGGTGAATTGGGCCATTCTTCGTCTGTTTTCTGGCGCTACCCAGCTGACGCTGGAAACAGAGATTAAGTATAAGTGAAGGGGTTAGGGAGAATGGCTTGGTGAAGAGAGAAGAGGTGGTGAAAGCTTTGCGGAAGATGAAATCCGGCAAGGCAGTGGGTTTTGATGGTTTTACATTGGAATTTATTAAAGAAGGGGATGACTATGTTGTTGACTGGTTTTTAAGATATTCACTGCATGTATGGTTCATGGTGAAGTGCCTGAGGTTTGGCGGAATGCGTGCATAGTGCCAATGTACGAAAGCGAAGGGGATAAAGGTGAGTGCTCAAATTACAGAGGTATAAGTTTGTTGAGTATTCCTGGGAAATTATATGGGAGGGTATTGATTGAGAGGGTGAAGGCATGTACAGAGCATCAGATTGGGGAAGAGCAGTGTGGTTTCAGAAGTGGTAGAGGATGTGTGGATCAGTTGTTTGCTTTGAAGAATGTATGTGAGAAATACTTAGAAAAGCAAATGGGTTTGTATGTGGTATCTATGGATCTGGAGAAGACATATGACAGGGTTGATAAAGATGCTTTTTGGAAGGTTTTCAGAATATATGGTGTGGGAGGTAGGCTGCCTGAATCAGTGAAAAGTTTTTATCAAGGATGTAAGACATGTGTACGAGTAGGAAGAGAGTAGAGTGACTGGTTCTTAGTAAAGGTTGTTCTGCGGCAGGGGTGTGTGATGTTTGAATGGTTGTTTGTATTTGTTTATGGATGGGGTGGTTAGGGAGGTAAATGCAATAGTTTTGGGGAGAGGGGCGAGTATGCAGTCTGTTGGGGATGAGAGGGCCAGGGAAGTGAGTCAGTTATTCGCCGATGGTGGCTAATTCAAGTGAGAAACTACAGAAGTTGTGAAAGGAGAAAGTTGAGAATAAGTGCGAATAAGAGCAAGGTTATTAGGTTCAGGGTTGAGGAATAAGTTAAGTTGGATGCAAATTAGAACGGAGAAAAATTGGAGGGAGTGAAGTGTTTTACATATCTGGGAGTGGACTTAACAGCGGATAGAACAATGGAAGCAGAAGTGAGTCACAGGGATGGGGAAGGGGAGAAGGCTCTGGGAGCGATGAGCAATATGTGGAAAGAGAGTATGATATCTTGGAGAGAAACAATGGGTATGTTTGAAGGAATAGTGCTGCCAGCAATATCATATGGTTGCGAGGTATGGGCTACAGATAGGGTTGTGCGTAGGAGGGTGGATGTGTTGGAAATGAAATGTTTGAGGAGAATATGTGATCTGAGGTTGTTTGATCGAGTAAGTAATGAAAGCGTAAGAGAGATGTGCGGTGATAAATGAAGTGTGGTTGAGAGAGCAGAGTTGAAATGGTTTGCACATATGGAGAGAATGGGTGAGGAAAGGTTGACAAAGAGGATATATGTGTCAGGGTTGGATGAATAACTGGGTTGACTGTGGACCAACTCCCTTAACCAGGGTTCGAACCTAACCTAACGTAACCTAACGTAACCTAACCTAACCTAACCTAACCTAACCTGATCTGACCTATGCTCTGGATTCTGGGTGGCCTATGAACGTGACACAGTGAAGATGTGTCAAGAACCAGATATTTTTTTCCCTATATGTTTCACCCCAGCAGAAGACACATGTATCAGGAGACACATGTACCAGGAGACACATGTATCAAGCAACACATGTATCAAGAGACACATGTATCAGGGGACACATGTATCAGGAGACACATGTATCAGGAGAAACTTGTATCAGGGACACATGTATCAAGGGACACATGTATCAGGGAACACATTTATCAGGGGACACATGTACCAAGGGACACATGTATCAGGAAACACATGTATCAGGAAACACATGTATCAGGAGACACATGTATCAGGAGACACATGTATCAAGCGACACATGCAACAAGCGACATATGTATCAGGAGACATATGTACCAAGGGACACATGTATCAGGAGACACATGTGTCAGGAGAAACTTGTATCAGAGGACGCATGTCTCAAGGGAAACATGTATCAGTGGACACATGTATCAGGAGACACAAGTATCAAGCGACACATGTATCAGAGAGCACATGTATCAGGGGACACATGTACCAAGGGATACATGTATCAGGGAACACATGTATCAGGGGACAAATGTGTCAGGAGACATATATTAGGAGACCCATGTATCAAGCGACACATGTATCAAGCGACACATGTATCAGGAGACATGTATTAAGCGACACATGTATCAGGAGACACATGTATCAGGAGAAACTTGTATCAGGGGACACATGTATCAAGGGACACATATATCAGGGAACACATGTACCAGGGGACACATGTACCAAGGGACACATGTATCAGGAAACACATGTATCAGGAGACACATGTATCAAGGGACACATGTAACAAGCGACATATGTATCAGAACACACATGTATCAAGGGACACATGAATCAGGAAACACACCTGTGTTAGGAGAAACTTGTATCTGGGGACACATGTATCAAGGGACACATGTAGCAGGGGACACATGCATCAGGGGACACATGTATCAAGCAACACATGTATCAGGAGACACATACCAGGAGACACATGTATCAAGCGACACATGTATCAGGATACACATGTATCAGGAGATACATGTATCAAGAGACAAATGTATCAAGCGACACATGTATCAAACGACACATGTATCAGGAGACACATGTATCAAGGGACACATGTATCAGGAGACACATGTATCAGGAGACACATGTATCAGGGGACACATGTATCAGGAGACACATGTATTAGGAGACACATGTATCAAGCGACACATGTATCAAGCGACACATGTATCAGGAGACACATGTATCAAGGGACACATGTATCAGGAGATACATGTATCAGGGGACACATTTATAAGGGGACACATGTATCAGGGAATACATGTGTCAGGAGAAACTTGCATCAGGGGTACATGTATCAGGACACACATGTACCAAGCGACACATATATCAGGAACACATGTATCAGGAGACACATGTATCAAAAGACGAATGTATCAGGGAACACATGCATCAGGAGACGCATGTATCAGGAGAAACTTGTATCAAGCGACACATGTATCACGCGACACATGTATCAGAAGAAAAGTGTATCAGGAGACACATGTATCAAGCGACACATGTATCAGGAGACACATGTATCAGGGGACACATGCATCAGGAGACACGTGCATCAAGCGACACATGTATCAGGAGAAACTTGCATCAGGAGAAACTTGTATCAGGGGGCACATGTATCAATGGACACATGCATCAGGGAACGTATGTATCAGGGGACACATGCATCAAGGGACACATGTATCAGCGAACACATGTATCAGGGGGACACGTATCAGGAAACACATGCATCAGGGGACACACGTATCAGGAAACACATGTATCAGGGGTCACAAATATCAAGGTACACATGTATCAGGAGGAACTTGTATCATGGGACACATGTATCAGGAGACAATTGTATCAGGAGAAACTTGTATCAGGGGACACATGTATCAAGCGAAACACGTATCAGAGAACACATGTATCAGGAGAAACTTGTATCAGGAGACACATGTATCAAGGGATACATATATCAGGGAACACATGTATCAGGGGATACATGTATCAAGCGACACATGTATCAGGAGACACATGTATCAAGCGACAAATGTATCAGGAGACACATGTATCAGGAAAAACATGTATCAAAAACGACATATGTATCAAGCGACACATGAATCAGAAGACATACGTATCAGGAGACACATGTATCAAGCGACACATGTATCAGGAACCACATGTATCAAGTGATACATGTATCAGGAGAGACATGTATCAGGGCACACATGTGCAGGAGACACGTGTATCAAGCGACACATGTATCAGGAGAAACATGTATCAGGAGAAATTTGTATCAGGGGACACATGTATCAGGAGAAAAATGTATCTGGAGAAACTTGTACCAGGGGACACATGAATCAGGGAACACATGTATCAGGGGACACATAGAGAGATACATATAGCAGGAGACACATGCATCAAGGGACAGATGTATCAGAGGACATATGTACCAAGGGACACGTGTATCACGAGACATATTTATCAGGGAACACATGTATCAGGGGACACATGTATCAGGGCACAAATGTATCAGGGAAGACATGTATCAGGGGACGTGTATAAGCGAACACATGTATCAGGGGACACATGTATCAGGGGACACATGTATCAGGGAACACATGTATCAGGGCACACATGTATCAGGGAAGACATGTATCAGGGGGCGTGTATAAGCGAACACATGTATCAGGGGAAAAATGTATCAGGGAACACGTGTGTCAAGAAACACATGTATCAGGGACACATGTATCAGGGGACACATAGAAGGAGAGATTCAGGTCTGATATGTTGTTTAGCACTTGGTAAACGGTTATATGATCTATTGGTTAACACTTAGTAAGCAGTTATATGATCTATTGGTTGACACATGGTAAACAGATATATGATCTGTTTGATGGACGTATGATCTGTTGGTTAACACTTGGAAAAAGGTTATATGATCTGTTGGTAAACAATTAGTAAACGGGTGTGTGATCTGTTTGTTAACATTACTCTTGAAACCTTCATACCTCCGTCATACTCACTCATGTCTCAATCGTTGCATGATAGTATAAGTCAAGACGTCCACCTGGTGTTGCATGATAGTATAAGTCATGAGTCCACCTGGTGTTGCATGATAGTATAAACCAAACGTCCACCTGGTGTTGCATGATAGTATAAGTCATGCATCCACTTGGAGTTGCATGATAGTATAAGTCATGCATCCACTTGGAGTTGCATGATAGTATAAGTCAAACGACCACCTGTCGTTGCATGACGGAATAAGTCAAGCGTCCACCTGGTGTTGCATGATAATATAAGTCAAACGTCCACCTGGTGTTGCATGATAGTATAAGTCAAACGTCCACCTGGTGTTGCATGATAGTATAACTCAAACGTCCAGCTGTGCATAGTAATGTTGGCTCTGTTTTGCCACTTGTTAAATTTAAGAATCAAATATTTTCTCAGTGTGACTCGCATTGCCTGACCTTTTCTTGAACATAGGCTATAAATATTCAATTGCTCAGCTGCTGTTGTACAGGAACCCTCTGGTTAAGCTTTGCTCCACGTCCTCTTCGTAAAACTTTCATAAAAATACACAAATGTGTCGTGTTATGATGTTATAATGTTGTAGGTTCCCTTTACATATGTCTAGTGATATAATGTTATATTGTACGTTACCTAGGATGGCACAAGAAATTGATGTTTGCCTGTTGCATGTTTAAAGTATAGTATCAAATTGATTTCACCAATATATATATATATATATATATATATATATATATATATATATATTCATTTTGCTTTGCCGCTGTCTCCCGCGTTTGCGAGTTAGCGCAAGGAAACAGACGAAAGAAATGGCCCAACCCACCCCCATACACTTGTATTTACATACACGTCCACACACGCAAATATACATACCTATACATCTCAATGTACACATATATATACACACACAGACACATACATATATACATATGCACACAATTCACACTGTCTGCCTTTATTCATTCCCATCGCCACCTCGCCACATGGAATAACATCCCCCTCCCCCCCTCATGCGTGCGAGGTAGCGCTAGGAAAAGACAACAAAGGCAACATTCGTTCACACTCAGTCTCTAGCTGTCATGTTTAATGCACCGAAACCACAGCTCCCTTTCCACATCCAGGCCGCACAAAACTTTCCATGGTTTACGCCAGACGCTTCACATGCCCTGGTTCAATCCATTGACAGCACGTCGACCCCGGTATACATCGTTCCAATTCACTCCATTCCTTGCACGCCTTTCACCCTCCTGCACGTTCAGGTCCCGATTACTTAAAGGCTTTTTCACTCCATCTTTCCATCTCCAGTTTGGTCTCCCACTTATCCTCGTTCCCTCCACCTCTGACACATATATCCTCTTTGTCAATCTTTCCTCACTCATTCTCTTCATGTGACCAAACCGTTTCAAAGCACCCTCTTCTGCTCTCTCAACCACACCCTTTTTATTACCACATATCTCTCTTATTCATTCATTACTTACTCGACCAAACCACCTTACACCACATATTGTCCTCAAACATCTCATTTCCAGCACATCCACACTCCTCCGCACAACTCTATCTATAGCCCACGCTCCACAACCATATAACATTGTTGGAACCACTATTTCTTCAAACATACCCATTTTTGCTTTCGGAGATAATGTTCTCGACTTCCACACATTATTCAACGCTCCCAGAACTTTCGTCCCCTCCCCCACCCTATGATTCACTTCCAAGTCCATGATTCCATCCGCTGGCAAATCCACACCCAGATATCTAAAACACTTCACTTCCTCCAGGTTTTCTCCATTCAAACTTACCTCCCAATTGACTTGTCCCTCAACACTACTGTACCTAATAACCTTGCTCTTATTCACATTTACTCTCAGCTATCTTCTTTCACGAACTTTACCAAACTCAGTTACCAGCTTCTGCAGTTTCTCATCCGAATCAGCCACCAGCGCTGCATCATCAGCGAACAACAACTGACTCACTTCCCAAGCTCTCTCATCCACAACAGACTGCAAAATTGCCCCTCTTTCCAAAACTCTTGCATTCACCTCCCTAACAACCCCATCCATAAACAAATTAAACTACCATGGAGACATCACACACCCCTGCCGCAAACAAACATTCAATGAGAACCAATCACTTTCCTCTCTTCCTACGCGTACACATGCCTTACATCCTCGATAAAAACTTTTCACTGCTTCAAACAACTTACCTCCCACACCATATATTGTTTATACCTTCCACAGAGCATCTAAAACTCAACTCTATCATAAACCTTCTCCAGATCCATAAGTGCTACATGCAAATCCATATGCTTTTCTAAGTATTTCTCACATACATTTTTCAAAGCAAACACCTGATCCACACATCCTCTACCACTTCTGACACCACACTGCTCTTCCCCAATCTGATGCTCTGTACATGCCTTCACCCTCTCAATCAATACCCTCCCATATAATTTACCAGGAATACTCAACAAACTTATACCTCTGTAATTTGAGCACTCACTCTTTTCCCTTTGCCTTTGTACAATGGCACTATGCAAGCATTCCGCCAGCCGTCAGGCACCTCACCATGAATCATACATACATTAAATAACCTTACCAACCAGACAACAATACAGTCACCCCCTTTTATCATAAAGTTCACTGCAATACCATCCAAACCTGCTGCCTTGCCGGCTTTCATCTTCTGCAAAGCTTTTACTACCTCTTCTCTGTTTACAAAATCATTTTCCCTAACCATCTCACTCTGCACACCACCTCGACCAAAACACCCTATATCTGCCACTCTATCAAGAAAACAGACGAAGGAATGGCCCAACCAACACACATACAAATGTATATACATACACGTCCACACACGCACATATACATACCTATACATTTCAACGTATACATATATATACATACAAAGACATATACATATATACAAATGTACATAATTCATACTTACTGCCCTTTTTCATTCCCGTCGTCACCCCGCCACACATGAAATGACAGCCCCCTCCCCCCGCACGTACGCGAGGTAACGCTAGAAAAAGACAACAAACGCCACATTCGCTCACACTCAGTCTCTAGTTGTCATGTATAATGCACCGAAACCACAACTCCCTTTCCACATCCAGGCCCCACAAAACCTTCCATAATTTACCTCAGACGCTTCACATGTCCTAGTTCAATTCATTGACAGCACGTCGACCCCGGTATACCACATCGTTCCAATTTACTCTATTCCTTGCACAGTTTTCACCCTCCTGCATGTTCAGGCTCCGATCGCTCAAAAGCTTTTTCATTCCATCCTTCCACCTTCAATTTGGTCTCCCACTTCTCCTCGTTCCCTCCACCTCTGACACGAGGAGAAGTGGGAGACCAAATTGGAGGTGGAAAGATGGAGTGAAAAAGATTTTGAGTGATCGGGGCCTGAACATGCAGGAGGGTGAAAGGCAGGCAAGGAATAGAGTGAATTGGATCGATGTGGTATACCGGGGTCGACGTGCTGTCAGTGGATTGAATCAGGGCATGTGAAGCGTCTGGGGTAAACCATGGAAAGTTCTGTGGGGTCTGGATGTGGAAAGGGAGCTGTGGTTTCGGGCATTATTGCATAACAGCTGGAGACTGAGTGTGAGCGAATGGGGCCTTTGTTGTCTTTTCCTGGCGCTGCCTCTCGCACATGGGGGGGGGGGGGTATGTTATTCCGTGTGTGGCGGGGTGGCGATGGGGGTGAGTAGGGGCAGACAGTGTGAAGTGTTTGCATGTGTGTATATGTGTGTGTCTGGGTGTGTATATATGTGTGTACGTTGGTATGTGTGAGTGTGTATGTTTGCGTGTGTGGACGTGTGTGTGTGTGCATGTGTGTGGGGGTGGGTTGGGCCATTTCTTTCGTCTGTTTCCTTGCGCTACCTCACAGGAACGGGAGACAGCGACAAAGCAAAATAATAATAATAATCATAATAATATAAATATATATTATACCTCTGTAATTTGAGCACTCACTCTTATCCCCTTTGCCTTTGTACAATGGCACTATGCACGCATTCCGCCAATCCTCAGGCACCTCACCATGAGTCATACACACATTAAATAACCTTACCAACCAGTCAACAACACAGTCACCCCCTTTTTTAATAAATTCCACTGCAATACCATCCAAACCTGCTGCCTTGCCGGCTTTCATCTTCCGCAAAGCTTTTACTACCTCTTCTCTGTTTACCAAATCATTTTCCCTAACCCTCTCACTTTGCACACCACCTCGACCCAAACACCCTATATCTGCCACTCTGTCATCAGACACATTCAACAAACCTTCAAAATACTCATTCCATCTCCTTCTCACATCACCACTACTTGTTATCACCTCCCCATTTACGCCCTTCACTGAAGTTCCCATTTGCTCCCTTGTCTTACGCACCCTATGCACCTCCCTCCAGAACATCTTTTTATTCTCCCTAAAATTTACTGATAGTCTCTCACCCCAACTCTCATTTGCCCTTTTTTTCACCTCTCGCACCTTTCTCTTGACCTCCTGTCTCTTTCTTTGTTTGTTTGTTGAGTATTCCTGGTAAATTATATGGGAGGGTATTGATTGAGAGGGTGAAGGCATGTACAGAGCATCAGATTGGGGAAGAGCAGTGTGGTTTCAGAAGTGGTAGAGGATGTGTGGATCAGGTGTTTGCTTTGAAGAATGTATGTGAGAAATACTTAGAAAAGCAAATGGATTTGTATGTAGCATTTATGGATCTGGAGAAGGCATATGATAGAGTTGATAGAGATGCTCTGTGGAAGGTATTAAGAATATATGGTGTGGGAGGCAAATTGTTAGAAGCAGTGAAAGGTTTTTATCGAGGATGTAAGGCATGTGTACGTGTAGGAAGAGAGGAAAGTGATTGGTTCTCAGTGAATGTAGGTTTGCGGCAGGGGTGTGTGATGTCTCCATGGTTGTTTAATTTGTTTATGGATGGGGTTGTTAGGGAGGTAAATGCAAGAGTCTTGGAAAGAGGGGCAAGTATGAAGTCTGTTGGGGATGAGAGAGCTTGGGAAGTGAGTCAGTTGTTGTTCGCTGATGATACAGCGCTGGTGGCGGATTCATGTGAGAAACTGCAGAAGCTGGTGACGGAGTTTGGTAAAGTGTGTGGAAGAAGAAAGTTAAGAGTAAATGTGAATAAGAGCAAGGTTATTAGGTACAGTAGGGTTGAGGGTCAAGTCAATTGGGAGGTGAGTTTGAATGGAGAAAAACTGGAGGAAGTGAAGTGTTTTAGATATCTGGGAGTGGATCTGTCAGCGGATGGAACCATGGAAGCGGAAGTGGATCATAGGGTGGGGGAGGGGGCGAAAATTTTGGGAGCCTTGAAAAATGTGTGGAAGTCGAGAACATTATCCCGGAAAGCAAAAATGGGTATGTTTGAAGGAATAGTGGTTCCAACAATGTTGTATGGTTGCGAGGCGTGGGCTATGGATAGAGTTGTTCGCAGGAGGATGGATGTGCTGGAAATGAGATGTTTGAGGACAATGTGTGGTGTGAGGTGGTTTGGTCGAGTAAGTAACGTAAGGGTAAGAGAGATGTGTGGAAATAAAAAGAGCGTGGTTGAGAGAGCAGAAGAGGGTGTTTTGAAATGGTTTGGGCACATGGAGAGAATGAGTGAGGAAAGATTGACCAAGAGGATATATGTGTCGGAGGTGGAGGGAACGAGGAGAAGAGGGAGACCAAATTGGAGGTGGAAAGATGGAGTGAAAAGGATTTTGTGTGATCGGGGCCTGAACATGCAGGAGGGTGAAAGGAGGGCAAGGAATAGAGTGAATTGGAGCGATGTGGTATACAGGGGTTGACGTGCTGTCAGTGGATTGAATCAAGGCATGTGAAGCGTCCGGGGTAAACCATGGAAAGCTTTGTAGGTATGTATATTTGCGTGTGTGGACGTGTGTATGTACATGTGTATGGGGGGAGGTTGGGCCATTTCTTTCGTCTGTTTCCTTGCGCTACCTCGCAAACGCGGGAGACAGCGACGAGGTATAAAAAAAAAAAATATATATATATATATATATATATATATATATATATATATATATATATATATATATATATATATATATATATATATGAATAGGGATAGGGATAGGGGAGAAAGAATACTTCCGACGTATTCCCTGCGTGTCGTAGAAGGCGACTAAAAGGGAAGGGAGCGGGAGGCTGGAAATCCTCCCCTCTCGTTTTTTTTTTTCCAAAAGAAGGAACAGAGAAGGGGGCCAGGTGAGAATATTCCCTCAAAGGCCCAGTCCTCTGTTCTTAACGCTACCTCGCTATCGCGGGAAATGGCGAATAGTATGAAAAGAAAAAAAAAAAAAAATATATATATATATATATATATATATATATATACATACATATATATATATATATATATATATATATATATATATATATATATATATATATATATATATATATATATATATATATATATATATATATATATATATATATATATATATGTGTATATATGGCGCGGGGAAACAGACGAAAGAATGGGGTTGTTAGGGAGGTGAATGCAAGAGTTTTGGAAAGAGGGGCAAGGATGAAGTCTGTTGGGGATGAGAGAGCTTGGGAAGTGAGTCAGTTGTTGTTCGCTGATGATACAGCGCTGGTGGATGTTTCATGTGAGAAACTGCAGAAGCTGGTGACTGAGTTTGGTAAAGTGTGTGAAAGAAGAAAGTTAAGAGTAAATGTGAATAAGAGCAAGGTTATTAGGTACAGTAGGGTTGAGGGTCAAGTCAATTGGGAGGTGAGTTTGAATGGAGAAAAACTGGAGGAAGTGAAGTGTTTTAGATATCTGGGAGTGGATCTGGCAGCGGATGGAAACATGGAAGCGGAAGTGGATCATAGGGTGGGGGAGGGGGCGAAAATTCTGGGAGCCTTGAAGAATGTGTGGAAGTCGAGAACATTATCTCGGAAAGCAAAAATGGGTATGTTTGAAGGAATAGTGGTTCCAACAATGTTATATGGTTGCGAGGCGTGGACTATGGATAGAGTTGTGCGCAGGAGGATGGATGTGCTGGAAATGAGATGTTTGAGGACAATGTGTGGTGTGAGGTGGTTTGATCGAGTAAGTAACGTAAGGGTAAGAGAGATGTGTGGAAATAAAAAGAGCGTGGTTGAGAGAGCAGAAGAGGGTGTTTTGAAATGGTTTGGGCACATGGAGAGAATGAGTGAGGAAAGATTGACCAAGAGGATATATGTGCCGGAGGTGGAGGGAACGAGGAGAAGAGGGAGACCAAATTGGAGGTGGAAAGATGGAGTGAAAAAGATTTTGTGTGATCGGGGCCTGAACATGCAGGAGGGTGAAAGGAGGGCAAGGAATAGAGTGAATTGGAGCGATGTGGTATACCGGGGTTGACGTGCTGTCAGTGGATTGAATCAAGGCATGTGAAGCGTCTGGGGTAAACCATGGAAAGCTGTGTAGGTATTTATATTTGAGTGTGTGGACGTATGTATATACATGTGTATGGGGGTGGGTTGGGCCATTTCTTTCGTCTGTTTCCTTGCGCTACCTCGCAAACGCGGGAGACAGCGACAAAGCAAAAAAAAAAAAAAAAAAAAAAAATATATATATTCAGTTTTCTAAATTGTTTCTTACATTTCTCATATGTATATATGTGTATGTGTGTGTGTGTGTATATGTGCGTATGTATGTGTATGTGTGTGTATGTGTATATGTATATATATATGTATACTATCCCTGGGGATAGGGGTGAAAGAATACTTCCCACGTATTCCTCGCGTGTCGTAGAAAGCGACTAGAGGGGACGGGAGCGGGGGGCCAGAAATCCTCCCCTCCTTGTATTAACTTTCTAAAATGGGAAACAGAAGAAGGAGTCACGCGGGGAGTGCTCATCCTCCTCGAAGGCTCAGAGTAGGGTGCCTAAATGTGTGTGGATGTAACCAAGATGTGAAAAAAGGAGAGATAGGTAGTATGTTTGAGGAAAGGAACCTGGATGTTTTGGCTCTGAATGAAACGAAGCTCAAGGTAAAGGGGAAGAGTGGTTTGGGAATGTCTGGGGAGTAAAGTCAGGGGTTAGTGAGAGGACAAGAGCAAGGGAAGGAGTAGCAATACTCCTGAAACAGGAGTTGTGGGAGTATGTGATAGAGTGTAAGAAAGTAGATTCTCGATTAATATGGGTAAAACTGAAAGTTGATGGAGAGAGGTGGGTGATTATTGGTGCATATGCACCTGGGCATGAGAAGAAAGATCAAGAGAGGCAAGTGCTTTGGGAGCAGCTGAATGAGTGTGTTAGTGGTTTTGATGCACGAGACCGGGTCATAGTGATGGGTGATTTGAATGCAAAGGTGAGTAATGTGGCAGTTGAGGGAATAATTGGTATACATGGGGTGTTCAGTGTTGTAAATGGAAATGGTGAAGAGCTTGTAGATTTATGTGCTGAAAAAGGACTGATGATTGGGAATACCTGGTTTAAAAAGCGAGATATACATAAGTATACTTATGTAAGTAGGAGAGATGGCCAGAGAGCGTTATTGGATTACGTGTTAATTGACAGGCGTGCGAAAGAGAGACTTTTGGATGTTAGTGTGCTGAGAGGTGCAACTGGAGGGATGTCTGATCATTATCTTGTGGAGGCTAAGGTGAAGATTTGTATGGGTTTTCAGAAAAGAAGAGTGAATGTTGGGGTGAAGAGGGTGGTGAGAGTAAGTGAGCTTGAGAAGGAGACCTGTGTGAGGAAGTACCAGGAGAGACTGAGTACAGAATGGAAAAAGGTGAGAACAATGGAAGTAAGGGGAGTGGGGGAGGAATGGGATGTATTTAGGGAATCAGTGATGGATTGCGCAAAAGATGCTTGTGGCATGAGAAGAGTGGGAGGTGGGTTGATTAGAAAGGGTAGTGAGTGGTGGGATGAAGAAGTAAGAGTATTAGTGAAAGAGAAGAGAGAGGCATTTGGACGATTTTTGCAGGGAAAAAATGCAATTGAGTGGGAGATGTATAAAAGAAAGAGACAGGAGGTCAAGAGAAAGGTGCAAGAGGTGAAAAAAAAGGGCAAATGAGAGTTGGGGTGAGAGAGTATCATTAAATTTCAGGGAGAATAAAAAGATGTTCTGGAAGGAGGTAAATAAAGTGCGTAAGACAAGGGAGCAAATGGGAACTTCGGTGAAGGGCGCAAGTGGGGAGGTGAAAACAAGTAGTGGTGATGTGAGAAGGAGATGGAGTGAGTATTTTGAAGGTTTGTTGAATGTGTTTGATGATAGAGTGGCAGATATAAGGTGTTTTGGTCGAGGTGGTGTGCAAAGTGAGAGGGTTAGGGAAAATGATTTGGTAAACAGAGAAGAGGTAGTGAAAGCTTTGCGGAAGATGAAAGCCGGCAAGGCAGCAGGTTTGGATGGTATTGCAGTGGAATTTATTTAAAAAGGGGATGACTGTATTGTTGACTGGTTGGTAAGGTTATTTAATGTATGTATGACTCATGGTGAGGTGCCTGAGGATTGGCGGAATGCGTGCATAGTGCCATTGTACAAAGGCAAAGGGGATAAGAGTGAGTGCTCAAATTACAGAGGTATAAGTTTGTTGAGTATTCCTGGTAAATTATATGGGAGGGTACTGATTGAGAGGGTGAAGGCATGTACAGAGCATCAGATTGGGGAAGAGCAGTGTGGTTTCAGAAGTGGTAGAGGATGTGTGGATCAGGTGTTTGCTTTGAAGAATGTATGTGAGAAATACTTAGAAAAGCAAATGGATTTGTATATAGCATTTATGGATCTGGAGAAGGCATATGATAGAGTTGATAGAGATGCTCTGTGGAAGGTATTAAGAATATATGGTGTGGGAGGCATGCTTGTTAGAAGCAGTGAAAAGTTTTTATCGAGGATGTAAGGCATGTGTACGTGTAGGAAGAGAGGAAAGTGATTGGTTCTCAGTGAATGTAGGTTTGCGGCAGGGGTGTGTGATGTCTCCATGGTTGTTTAATTTGTTTATGGATGGGGTTGTTAGGGAGGTAAATGCAAGAGTTTTGGAAAGAGGGACAAGTATGAAGTCTGTTGGGGATGAGAGAGCTTGGGAAGTGAGTCAGTTGTTGTTCGCTGATGATACAGCGCTGGTGGCTGATTCATGTGAGAAACTGCAGAAGCTGGTGACTGAGTTTGGTAAAGTGTGTGGAAGAAGAAAGTTAAGAGTAAATGTGAATAAGAGCAAGGTTATTAGGTACAGTAGGGTTGAGGGTCAAGTCAATTGGGAGGTGAGTTTGAATGGAGAAAAACTGGAGGAAGTGAAGTGTTTTAGATATCTGGGAGTGGATCTGGCAGCGGATGGAACCATGGAAGCGGAAGTGGATCATAGGGTGGGGGAGGGGGCGAAAATCCTGGGGGCCTTGAAGAATGTGTGGAAGTCGAGAACATTATCTCGGAAAGCAAAAATGGGTATGTTTGAAGGAATAGTGGTTCCAACAATGTTGTATAGTTGCGAGGCGTGGGCTATGGATAGAGTTGTGCGCAGGAGGATGGATGTGCTGGAAATGAGATGTTTGAGGACAATGTGTGGTGTGAGGTGGTTTGATCGAGTGAGTAACGTAAGGGTAAGAGAGATGTGTGGAAATAAAAAGAGCGTGGTTGAGAGAGCAGAAGAGGGTGTTTTGAAGTGGTTTGGGCACATGGAGAGGATGAGTGAGGAAAGATTGACCAAGAGGATATATGTGTCGGAGGTGGAGGGAACAAGGAGAAGAGGGAGACCAAATTGGAGGTGGAAAGATGGAGTGAAAAAGATTTTGTGTGATCGGGGCCTGAACATGCAGGAGGGTGAAAGGAGGGCAAGGAATAGAGTGAATTGGAGCGATGTGGTATACCGGGGTTGACGTGCTGTCAGTGGATTGAAGCAGGGCATGTGAAGCGTCTGGGGTAAACCATGGAAAGCTGTGTAGGTATGTATATTTGCGTGTGTGGACGTATGTATATACATGTGTATGGGGGGGGGGGGGTTGGGCCATTTCTTTTGTCTGTTTCCTTGCGCTACCTCGCAAAACGCGGGAGACAGCGACAAAGTATAATAAAAAAAAAAAAAAAAAAAAAAAATATATATATATATATATATATATATATATATATATATATATATATATATATATATGTATGATGTGATTATTACACGAATGTGCACTTGGGAACTTATCGTGTTTCATTTTCCTCGTTATATATATATATATATATATATATATATATATATATATATATATATATATATATATATATATATATATATATATATATATATATATATATATATATATATATTCCCGCCTGTGGTACAGGGGTCCCGGGTTCGATCCCGGCTGTTGGAGGTTTGTATGTTCTATGAGGGTGCGCGTTCATATGCACTTTATTCGTATTCATATACCTCCGCGTTGTAAAGGTAGGTCCGGTGAAATGCTATCTGCTGGCTATGTGCGCCTGTTGGGAAATAACCGGTGTGGACCCCGTTGGTAAAACCCTTTTACCAAATGGCGTCCTAGCTTCGTCTCTTCGATGTATATCAATTGACTTATATTTTCTCTCCTGTGTCTCCCCTGATGATGTGATTATTACACGAAAGTGCACTTGGGAACTTATCCTGTTTCATTTTCTCGGTGGACTCATAGGAATATACGGAGGGTGGGGGGGGGGGGTTAGAAACCCTACCCTCCTTGTATTCTAACTTTCTAAAAGAGGAAACAGAAGATGTCACGCGGGGAGTGGTAATCCTCCTCGAAGGCTCAGATTGTGTGAAGATGTAACCAAAATGAGAAAAAGGAGAGATAGGTAGTATGTTTGGGGAAAAGAACCTGGATGTTTTGGCTCGGAGTGAAACGAAGCTCAAGGGTAAAGGGCAAGAGTGGTTTGGGAATGTCCTCGGAGTAAAGTCAGGGGTTAGTAAGAGGACAAGAACAAAGGAAGGAGTAGCACTACTCCTGAAACAGGAGTGGTGGGAGTATGTGATAGAGTATAAGAAAGTAAACTCTAGATTGATGTGGGTAAAACTGAAAGTGGATGGAAAGAGATGGGTGATCATTGGTGCTTATGCACTTGGGCATGAGAAGAAAGATCATGAGAGGCAAGTGTTTTGGGAGCAGTTGAGTGAGTGTGTTAGTAGTATTGATGCACGAGACCGGGTTAAAGTGATGGGTGATGTGAATGCAAAGGTGAGTAATGTGGCAGTTGAGGAAAAATTGGTGTACATGGAATGATCGGTGTTGTAAAAGGAAATGGTGAAGAGCTTGTAGATCTATATGCTGAAAAAGAACTGGTGATTGGAATTATTTGGTTTAAAAAGAGGGATATACATAAGTATACGTATGTAAGTAGGAGAGATGGCCAGAGAGCATTATTGAATTACGTGCTAATTGATAGGCGCCCGAAAGAGAGAGTTTTGGATGTAAATGTGCTGAGAGGTGCAACTGGAGGGATGTCTGGTCATTATCTTGTGGATGAGAAGGTGAAGATCTGTAGAGATTATCAGAAAGGAAGAGAGAATGTTGGGGTGAAGAGAGTGGTGAGAGTAAGTGAGCTGGGGAAGGAGATTTGTGTGAGGAAGTACCAGGAGAGATTGAGCACAGAATGGAAAAAGGTGAGAACAAAGGACGTAAGAGGAGTGGGGGAGGAATGGGATGTATTTAGGGAAGCAGTGACGGCTTGCGCAAAAGATGCTTGTGGCATGAGAAGAGTGGGAGGTGGGTTGATTAGAAATGGTAGTGAGTGGTGGGATGAAGAAGTAAGATTATTAGTGAAAGAGAGGAGAGAGGCAATTAGACGGATTTTGCAAGGAAATAATGCAAATGACTGGGAGATAGATACAAGAAAGAGGCAGGAGGTCAAGAGAAAGGTGCAAGAGGTGAAAAATAGGGCAAATGAGAGTTGGGGTGAGAGAGTATCATTGAATCTTATGGAGAATGAAAAGATGTTTTAGAAGGAGGTAAATAAAGTGCGCAAGACAAGGGAACAAATGGGAACATCAGTGAAGGGGGCTAAAGGGGAGGTGATAACAAGTAGTGGTGATGTGAGAAGTAGTTGGAGTGAGTATTTTGAAGGTTTGTTGAATGTGTTTGATGATAGAGTGGCAGATATAGGGTGTTGTGGTCGAGGTGGTGTGCAAAGTGAGAGGGTTAGGGAGAATAATTTGGTAAACAAAGAAGAGGTAGTAAAAGGTTTGCGGAAGATGAAAGCCGGCAAATCAGAAGGTTTTGATGATATTGCAGTAGAATTTATTAAAAAAAGAGAGTGACTGTATTGTTGATTGGTTGGTAAGGTTATTCAATGTATGTATGACTCATGGTGAGGTACCTGAGGACTGGCGGAATTCTTGCATAGTGCCATTGTACAAAGGCAAAGAGGATAAGAGTAAGTGCTCAAATTACAGAGGTATAAGTTGAGGGAATGATTGGTGTACATGGGGTGCTCAGTGTTGTAAATGGAAATGTTGAAGAGATTTTAGATTTGTGTGCTGAAAAGGGGCGGGTGATTGGGAATACCTAGTTTAAAAAGAGAGATATACATAAGTATACGTATGTAAGTACTAGAGATGGCTAGAGAGCGTTATAGGATTATGTGTTAATTGAAAGGCGCGCGAAAGAGACACTTTTAGATGTTAATGTGCTGAGAGGTGCAACTGAAGGGATGTCTGATCATTATCTTGTGGAGGCGAAGGTGAGGATTTGTAGGGGTTTTCAGAAAAAAAGAATGTTGGTGTGAAGAGAATGGTGAGAGTAAGTGAGCTTAGCAAGGAGACTTGCGTGAGGAAGTACCAGGAGAGACTGAGTGCAGAATGGAAAAAGGTGAGAGCAAAGTACGTAAGGGGAGTGGGGGAGGAATGGGATATATCTAGGGAAGCAGTGATGGCTTGCGCAAAAGATTCTTGTGGCATGAGAAGCGTGGGAGGTGGGCAGATTAGAAAGAGTAGTAAGTGTTGGGATGAAGAAGTAAGATTATTAGTGAAAGAGAAGAGAGAGGCATTTAGACGAGTTTTGCAGGGAAAAAATGCAAATGACTGGGAGATGTATAAAAGAAAGAGGCAGAAGGTCAAGAGAAAATTGCAAGAAGTGAAAAATAGGGCAAATGAGAGTTGGGGTGAGAGAGTATCATTAAATTTTAGAGAGAATAAAACGATGTTTTGGAAGGAGGTAAATAAAGTGCGTAAGACAAGGGAGCAAATGGGAACGTCAGTGAAGGGGGCTAATGGGGAGGTGATAACAAGTAGTGGTGATGTGAGAAGGAGATTGAGTGAGTATTTTGAAGGTTTGTTGAATGTGTTTGATGATAGAGTGGCAGATACAGGGTGTTTTGGTCGAGGTGGTGTGCGAAGTGAGAGGGTTAGGGAGAATGATGTGGTAAACAGAGAAGAGGTAGTAAAAGCTTTGCAGAAGTTGAAAGTTGGCAAGACATCGGGTTTGGATGGTATTGCAGTGGAATTTAAAAGAAAGGGGGGTGACTGTGATATTGTATGGTTGGTAAGGATATTCAGTGCATGTATGGCTCATGGCGAAGTGCCTGAGGATTGGCGGAATGCATGCATAGTGTCATTGTACAAAGGCAAAGGGGATAAATGTGAGTGCTCAAATTACAGAGGTATAAGTTTGTTAAGTATTCCTGAGAAACTATATGGGAGGGCATTGGTTGAGAGGGTGAAGGCATGTACAGATCATCAGACTGGGGAGGAGCAGTGTGGCTTCAGAAGTGGTACAGGATGTGTGGATCAGGTGTTTGCTTTAAAGAATATGTGTAAGAAATATTTAGAAACGCAAATAGATTTGTATGTAGCATTTATGGATCTGCAGACGGCATATGATTGAGTTGATAGAGATGCTCTGTGGAAGGTATTAAGAATATATGGTGTGGGAGACAAGTTGTTAGAAGCAGTGAAAAGTTTGTATCGAGGATGTAAGGCATGTGTACGTGTAGGAAGAGAGGAAAGTGATTGGTTCTCAGTGAATGTCGGTTTGCGGCAGGGGTGCGTGATGTCTCCATGGTTGTTTAATTTGTTTATAGATAGGGTTTTTAGGGAGGTGAATGCAAGAGTTTTGGAAAGAGTGGCAATTATGCAGTCTGTTGTGGATGAGAGAGCTTGGGAAATGAGTCAGTTGTTGTTCGTTGATGATACAGCGCTGGTGGCTGATTCGGATGAAAAACTGCAGAAGCTGATGACTGAGTTTTGTAAAGTGTGTGGAAGAAGAAAACTCAGAATAAATGTGAATAAGAGCAAGGTTATTAGGTACATTAGGGTTGAGGGACAAGTCAATTGGGAGGTAAGTTTGAATTAAGAAAAACTAGAAGTGAAGCGTTTTAGATATTTCGGAGTGGAAGTGGAAGTGAGTCACAGGGTGGGAGAGGGGGCGAAAGTTTTGGAGGCGTTGAAAAATGTGTGTAAGGCGAGAACATTATCTTGGAAAGGAAAAATGGGCATGTTTGAAAGAAAAATGGTTCCAACAATGTTATATGGTTGCGAGGAGCGGGCTATGGATAGACTTGTGCGGAGGAGGATGGATGTGCTAGATATGAGATTTTTGAGGAGGATATGTGGTGTGAGGTGGTTTGATCGAGTAAGTAAAGAAAGGGTAAGAGAGATGTGTTGTAATAAAAAGAGTGTGTATAGAGAGCAGAAGAGGTGTTTTAAAATGTTTGGTCACATGGAGAGTATGAGTGAGAAAGATTGACCAAAGGATATATGTGTCAGAGGTAGAGGGAAAGAAAGTGGGAGACCAAATTGGAGGTGGAAAGATGGAGTGAAAAAGATTTTGAGTTATCGGGGCCTGAACATGCAGGAGGGTGAAAGGCGTTCAATAATAGAGTGAATTGGAAAGATGTGGTATACCGGGTTGGACGTGCTGTCAATGGATTGAACCAGGGCATGTGAAGGGGTCTGGGGTAAACCAAAAAAAAAAATTTTTGGGGGGTGGGTTTAATGTAAAAATTTCGTGTGTGGCGTATTTTTTATAAGGGTTTTTTTAGGGGGGGGGGGGTTGGGGCCCCATTTCTTTGTCTTTTTCCCTTTGGTTTGCCCAAAAAAAAAAACTCCAAACTGGCGGGAGACAGCGCCCAAAGTATAAAAAAAAAAAAAAAAAAAAAAAAAAAAAATATATTATTTTAAAATAAAATATATATATTAATAATATTTTATATATTATATATATAATAATTTTTTTTGGGTTGTAAATTATTACACAAAAGGTGCATTTGGGGAACTTATCGTTTTCTTTTTCCCTCGTTATATTTATATATATAATAATTTATATATATATATTATAATATATAATATATTTTATATATATAATATTTTAATTTATATATATATTATTTTAATATTCCCCCCTTTGGGGTTTAACAGGGGTCCGGTTCAAATCCCCGGTTTGGAGGTTTTGTATTTTTAAATGGGGGTGCGGTTCTTATCACTTTATTCGTTTTTCTTTTATCCCTCCGCGTTGTAAAGGTAGGTCCGGTAAAATTGCATCTGCGGGTTTATGTGCCCCTTTTGGGAAAAAACCCGGTTTGGGGACCCCGGGGGAAAAAAACCTTTTTCCCAAAATTTCGCCCTACTTCGTCCTTCGATGTATATAAATTTGGGACTTATATTTTTCTCTGTGTCCCCCCTGATGAGGATATTACACGAAAGTGCATTGGGAACTTACCCGGGTTTCTTTTTTCTCGGGGACTCATGGGAAATTATACGGAGGGGGGGGGGGGGGGGGTTAAAAAAACCCCTTACCCCCCTTTGGTATTCAATTTCTAAAAGGGGAAACAGGATGTCACGGGGGGGGAGGGGTAATCCTCCCCCGAAGGCTCAGATTGTTGTGGTGGATGTAACCAAAAGGGAAAAAAAAGGAGAGATAGGTATATGTTTGGGGGAAAAGGGAACCTGGATGTTTTGGCTCGGGTGAAACAAAGCTCGGGGGAAAGGGAAAGGGGTTTTTGGGGGGAATGTGGGGGAGTAAAGTCAGGGGTTAGAAAGGGGGAAAAGAAAAAAGGAAAGGGGTTAGCACTACTCCTAAAAACAGGAGTGGTGGGGTATGTGATAGGGTAAAAGAAAGAAACTCTAGTTTGATGGGGAAAAATTTGGAAAGTGGATGGAAAGAGATGGGTGATCTTTGGTGCTTATGCACTTGGGCATGAGAAAAAAGATAAGAGAGGCAAGTGTTTTGGGAGAAAGTTTTAAATGAGTTTGTTAGTTTTTTTGATGAAACGAGACCGGGGTTTAAAGTGATGGTGATGTGAATGAAAAAGGTGAGTAATGTGGCAGTTGAGGGAAAAATTGGTTTTAATGGAATGATCGGTTTTTTTGTTTAAAAGGGAAAGGTGAAGAGCTTGTAGATCTATATGCTGGGAAAAAAAACTGGTGATTGGAATTTTTTTGGTTTAAAAAAAGGGATTACATAAGTTTACGTATGTAAGTAGGAGAGTGGCCAAAAAGAGCATATTGAAATTTCGTGGCCCCAAATTTATAGGGGGCCCCGAAAGAAGAGTTTTGGATGTAAAATTTCTGAGGGGTTTTTTTGGGGAAAAAATGGGGGGATTTTCTGGTCATTATCTTTTGGATGAGAAAGGGGAAGAAACTGTAGAAAGGGGGGACAAAAAAAGGGGAATGTTGGGGTGAAGGGGAATTTTGGGGAGAGTAAGTGAGCTGGGGAAGGAGATTTTGTTGGGGTTTCCCAGGAGAAAATTTTAGCACAGAAAGGAAAAAGGTGAGAAAAAGGACGTAAGAGGAGTGGGGGAGGAATGGGATGTATTTTTGGGAAGCAGGGGACGGCTTTCCCCAAAAGATGCTTGTGGCATTTAGAAAGGGGGGAGGTGGGTTTTATTTGAAATGGGAGTGAGTGGTGGGATGAAGAAATAAGATTATTAGTGAAAGAGAGGAGAGAGGCAATTAGAAGGATTTTTCAAGGAAAAAAATGGAAAATGACTGGGAGATGATAAAAGAAAGAGGAAGGGAGGTCAAGAGAAAGGTCAAGAGGTGAAAAAAAAGGGCCCAAATTTTAGAGTTGGGGGGAAAAGGGGTATCATTAAAATTTTGGGAATAAAAAGAGTTTTGGAAAGGGGGTAAAAAAGTGCGCCCAAAACAAGGGGAACAAATGGGAACATAGTGAAGGGGGGGTAATGGGGAGGTGATAAAAGTAGTTGGGGATGTGAGAAGGGAGGGTTGGGAAAATGAGGGGTTTTTTAAGGTTTGTTGAATGTTTTGATGAAAAGAGTGGGAGATTTAAGGTGTTTTGGTTTGAAAGGGGGGTTTTGCAAAGTGAGAGGGTTAGGGAGAATTATTTGGTAAACAAAGAAGAGGGAGTTTAAAAAGGGTTTTCGGGGAAAAATGAAAGCCGGCAAACAGAAAGGGTTTTTTTGGTATTGCAGTGGGAAATTTTTTAAAAAAGGAAATGACCTTTTATTGTTGATTTTGGGGGTAAGGGTTTTTTCAAAGTATGTATGGGGCTCATGGTGAGGTATGGGACTTGGCGGGAATTTTTGCATAGTGCCATTGTAAAAGGCAAAGAGGATAAGAGTAAGTGCTCAAATTACAGAGGTATTAAATTGAGGGAAATGAAATTTGGGGTACTGGGGTGCTCAGTGTTGTAAAATTGGGAAAAGTTGAAGAGATTTTAGGGTTTTTGTGCTGAAAAGGGGCGGGTGATTGGGAAATACCTAGTTTAAAAGAGGGGAATTTTTAATAAGTATTCTTTTGTAAGTACTAGAGATTTGGCTAGAAAAGCGTTATAGGATTATGTGTTTTAAATTTAAAGGCGCGCGAAAGGACACTTTTTTGATGTTTAAAGTGCTGAGAGGGGCAAATGAAGGGATGTCTGATCATTATCTTGTGGAGGCTAAGGTGGGTTTGTAGGGGGTTTTCAGAAAAAAAAGGGAAAGTTGGGGTTTAAGGAATGGTTTTTAGAGTAAGTGAGCTTAGAAAGGAGATTGCGTGAGGAAGTACCAGGAGAGGCTGAGTGCAGAATGGAAAAAGGTGAGAACAATGGAAGTAAGGGGAGTGGGGGAGGAATGGGATGTATTTAGGGAATCAGTGATGGATTGCGCAAAAGATGCTTGTGGCATGAGAAGAGTGGGAGGTGGGTTGATTAGAAAGGGTAGTGAGTGGTGGGATGAAGAAGTAAGAGTATTAGTGAAAGAGAAGAGAGAGGCATTTGGACGATTTTTGCAGGGAAAAAATGCAATTGAGTGGGAGATGTATAAAAGAAAGAGACAGGAGGTCAAGAGAAAGGTGCAAGAGGTGAAAAAAAAGGGCAAATGAGAGTTGGGGTGAGAGAGTATCATTAAATTTCAGGGAGAATAAAAAGATGTTCTGGAAGGAGGTAAATAAAGTGCGTAAGACAAGGGAGCAAATGGGAACTTCGGTGAAGGGCGCAAGTGGGGAGGTGAAAACAAGTAGTGGTGATGTGAGAAGGAGATGGAGTGAGTATTTTGAAGGTTTGTTGAATGTGTTTGATGATAGAGTGGCAGATATAAGGTGTTTTGGTCGAGGTGGTGTGCAAAGTGAGAGAGTTAGGGAAAATGATTTGGTAAACAGAGAAGAGGTAGTGAAAGCTTTGCGGAAGATGAAAGCCGGCAAGGCAGCAGGTTTGGATGGTATTGCAGTGGAATTTATTTAAAAAGGGGATGACTGTATTGTTGACTGGTTGGTAAGGTTATTTAATGTATGTATGACTCATGGTGAGGTGCCTGAGGATTGGCGGAATGCGTGCATAGTGCCATTGTACAAAGGCAAAGGGGATAAGAGTGAGTGCTCAAATTACAGAGGTATAAGTTTGTTGAGTATTCCTGGTAAATTATATGGGAGGGTACTGATTGAGAGGGTGAAGGCATGTACAGAGCATCAGATTGGGGAAGAGCAGTGTGGTTTCAGAAGTGGTAGAGGATGTGTGGATCAGGTGTTTGCTTTGAAGAATGTATGTGAGAAATACTTAGAAAAGCAAATGGATTTGTATATAGCATTTATGGATCTGGAGAAGGCATATGATAGAGTTGATAGAGATGCTCTGTGGAAGGTATTAAGAATATATGGTGTGGGAGGCATGCTTGTTAGAAGCAGTGAAAAGTTTTTATCGAGGATGTAAGGCATGTGTACGTGTAGGAAGAGAGGAAAGTTATTGGTTCTCAGTGAATGTAGGTTTGCGGCAGGGGTGTGTGATGTCTCCATGGTTGTTTAATTTGTTTATGGATGGGGTTGTTAGGGAGGTAAATGCAAGAGTTTTGGAAAGAGGGACAAGTATGAAGTCTGTTGGGGATGAGAGAGCTTGGGAAGTGAGTCAGTTGTTGTTCGCTGATGATACAGCGCTGGTGGCTGATTCATGTGAGAAACTGCAGAAACTGGTGACTGAGTTTGGTAAAGAGTGTGGAAGAAGAAAGTTAAGAGTAAATGTGAATAAGAGCAAGGTTATTAGGTACAGTAGGGTTGAGGGTCAAGTCAATTGGGAGGTGAGTTTGAATGGAGAAAAACTGGAGGAAGTGAAGTGTTTTAGATATCTGGGAGTGGATCTGGCAGCGGATGGAACCATGGAAGCGGAAGTGGATCATAGGGTGGGGGAGGGGGCGAAAATCCTGGGGGCCTTGAAGAATGTGTGGAAGTCGAGAACATTATCTCGGAAAGCAAAAATGGGTATGTTTGAAGGAATAGTGGTTCCAACAATGTTGTATAGTTGCGAGGCGTGGGCTATGGATAGAGTTGTGCGCAGGAGGATGGATGTGCTGGAAATGAGATGTTTGAGGACAATGTGTGGTGTGAGGTGGTTTGATCGAGTGAGTAACGTAAGGGTAAGAGAGATGTGTGGAAATAAAAAGAGCGTGGTTGAGAGAGCAGAAGAGGGTGTTTTGAAGTGGTTTGGGCACATGGAGAGGATGAGTGAGGAAAGATTGACCAAGAGGATATATGTGTCGGAGGTGGAGGGAACAAGGAGAAGAGGGAGACCAAATTGGAGGTGGAAAGATGGAGTGAAAAAGATTTTGTGTGATCGGGGCCTGAACATGCAGGAGGGTGAAAGGAGGGCAAGGAATAGAGTGAATTGGAGCGATGTGGTATACCGGGGTTGACGTGCTGTCAGTGGATTGAAGCAGGGCATGTGAAGCGTCTGGGGTAAACCATGGAAAGCTGTGTAGGTATGTATATTTGCGTGTGTGGACGTATGTATATACATGTGTATGGGGGGGGGGGGGTTGGGCCATTTCTTTCGTCTGTTTCCTTGCGCTACCTCGCAAACGCGGGAGACAGCGACAAAGTATAATAAAAAAAATAAAAAAAAAAAATATATATATATATATATATATATATATATGTGTTCGCTGATGATACAGCGCTGGTGGCGGATTCATGTGAGAAACTGCAGAAGCTGGTGACGGAGTTTGGTAAAGTGTGTGGAAGAAGAAAGTTAAGAGTAAATGTCAATAAGAGCAAGGTTATTAGGTACAGTAGGGTTGAGGGTCAAGTCAATTGGGAGGTGAGTTTGAATGGTGAGAGGCTGGAGGAAGTGAAGTGTTTTAGATATCTGGGAGTGGATCTGTCAGCGGATGGAACCATGGAAGCGGAAGTGGATCATAGGGTGGGGGAGGGGGCGAAAATTTTGGGAGCCTTGAAAAATGTGTGGAAGTCGAGAACATTATCCCGGAAAGCAAAAATGGGTATGTTTGAAGGAATAGTAGTTCCAACAATGTTGTATGGTTGCGAGGCGTGGGCTATGGATAGAGTTGTGCGTAGGAGGATGGATGTGCTGGAAATGAGATGTTTGAGGACAATGTGTGGTGTGAGGTGGTTTGATCGAGTAAGTAACGTAAGGGTAAGAGAGATGTGTGGAAATAAAAAGAGCGTGGTTGAGAGAGCAGAAGAGGGTGTTTTGAAATGGTTTGGGCACATGGAGAGAATGAGTGAGGAAAGATTGACCAAGAGGATATATGTGTCGGAGGTGGAGGGAACGAGGAGAAGAGGGAGACCAAATTGGAGGTGGAAAGATGGAGTGAAAAGGATTTTGTGTGATCGGGGCCTGAACATGCAGGAGGGTGAAAGGAGGGCAAGGAATAGAGTGAATTGGAGCGATGTGGTATACAGGGGTTGACGTGCTGTCAGTGGATTGAATCAAGGCATGTGAAGCGTCTGGGGTAAACCATGGAAAGCTGTGTAGGTATGTATATTTGCGTGTGTGGACGTGTGTATGTACATGTGTATGGGGGGGGTTGGGCCATTTCTTTCGTCTGTTTCCTTGCGCTACCTCGCAAACGCGGGAGACAGCGACAAAGTATAAAAAAAAAAAAAAAAAAAAAAAATATATATATATGTATGATGTGATTATTACACGAATGTGCACTTGGGAACTTATCGTGTTTCATTTTCCTCGTTATATATATATATATATATATATATATATATATATATATATATATATATATATATATATATATATATATATATATATATATATATATATATATATATATATATATATATATATATATATAAATATATATATATATATTCCCGCCTGTGGTACAGGGGTCCCGGGTTCGATCCCGGCTGTTGGAGGTTTGTATGTTCTATGAGGGTGCGCGTTCATATGCACTTTATTCGTATTCATATACCTCCGCGTTGTAAAGGTAGGTCCGGTGAAATGCTATCTGCTGGCTATGTGCGCCTGTTGGGAAATAACCGGTGTGGACCCCGTTGGTAAAACCCTTTTACCAAATGGCGTCCTAGCTTCGTCTCTTCGATGTATATCAATTGACTTATATTTTCTCTCCTGTGTCTCCCCTGATGATGTGATTATTACACGAAAGTGCACTTGGGAACTTATCCTGTTTCATTTTCCCGGTGGACTCATAGGAATATACGGAGGGTGGGGGGGGGGGTTAGAAACCCTACCCTCCTTGTATTCTAACTTTCTAAAAGAGGAAACAGAAGATGTCACGCGGGGAGTGGTAATCCTCCTCGAAGGCTCAGATTGTGTGAAGATGTAACCAAAATGAGAAAAAGGAGAGATAGGTAGTATGTTTGGGGAAAAGAACCTGGATGTTTTGGCTCGGAGTGAAACGAAGCTCAAGGGTAAAGGGCGAGAGTGGTTTGGGAATGTCCTCGGAGTAAAGTCAGGGGTTAGTAAGAGTACAAGAACAAAGGAAGGAGTAGCACTACTCCTGAAACAGGAGTGGTGGGAGTATGTGATAGAGTATAAGAAAGTAAACTCTAGATTGATGTGGGTAAAACTGAAAGTGGATGGAAAGAGATGGGTGATCATTGGTGCTTATGCACTTGGGCATGAGAAGAAAGATCATGAGAGGCAAGTGTTTTGGGAGCAGTTGAGTGAGTGTGTTAGTAGTATTGATGCACGAGACCGGGTTAAAGTGATGGGTGATGTGAATGCAAAGGTGAGTAATGTGGCAGTTGAGGGAAAAATTGGTGTACATGGAATGATCGGTGTTGTAAAAGGAAATGGTGAAGAGCTTGTAGATCTATATGCTGAAAAAGAACTGGTGATTGGAATTATTTGGTTTAAAAAGAGGGATATACATAAGTATACGTATGTAAGTAGGAGAGATGGCCAGAGAGCATTATTGAATTACGTGCTAATTGATAGGCGCCCGAAAGAGAGAGTTTTGGATGTAAATGTGCTGAGAGGTGCAACTGGAGGGATGTCTGGTCATTATCTTGTGGATGAGAAGGTGAAGATCTGTAGAGATTATCAGAAAGGAAGAGAGAATGTTGGGGTGAAGAGAGTGGTGAGAGTAAGTGAGCTGGGGAAGGAGATTTGTGTGAGGAAGTACCAGGAGAGATTGAGCACAGAATGGAAAAAGGTGAGAACAAAGGACGTAAGAGGAGTGGGGGAGGAATGGGATGTATTTAGGGAAGCAGTGACGGCTTGCGCAAAAGATGCTTGTGGCATGAGAAGAGTGGGAGGTGGGTTGATTAGAAATGGTAGTGAGTGGTGGGATGAAGAAGTAAGATTATTAGTGAAAGAGAGGAGAGAGGCAATTAGACGGATTTTGCAAGGAAATAATGCAAATGACTGGGAGATAGATACAAGAAAGAGGCAGGAGGTCAAGAGAAAGGTGCAAGAGGTGAAAAATAGGGCAAATGAGAGTTGGGGTGAGAGAGTATCATTGAATCTTATGGAGAATGAAAAGATGTTTTAGAAGGAGGTAAATAAAGTGCGCAAGACAAGGGAACAAATGGGAACATCAGTGAAGGGGGCTAAAGGGGAGGTGATAACAAGTAGTGGTGATGTGAGAAGTAGTTGGAGTGAGTATTTTGAAGGTTTGTTGAATGTGTTTGATGATAGAGTGGCAGATATAGGGTGTTGTGGTCGAGGTGGTGTGCAAAGTGAGAGGGTTAGGGAGAATAATTTGGTAAACAAAGAAGAGGTAGTAAAAGGTTTGCGGAAGATGAAAGCCGGCAAATCAGAAGGTTTTGATGATATTGCAGTAGAATTTATTAAAAAAAGAGAGTGACTGTATTGTTGATTGGTTGGTAAGGTTATTCAATGTATGTATGACTCATGGTGAGGTACCTGAGGACTGGCGGAATTCTTGCATAGTGCCATTGTACAAAGGCAAAGAGGATAAGAGTAAGTGCTCAAATTACAGAGGTATAAGTTGAGGGAATGATTGGTGTACATGGGGTGCTCAGTGTTGTAAATGGAAATGTTGAAGAGATTTTAGATTTGTGTGCTGAAAAGGGGCGGGTGATTGGGAATACCTAGTTTAAAAAGAGAGATATACATAAGTATACGTATGTAAGTACTAGAGATGGCTAGAGAGCGTTATAGGATTATGTGTTAATTGAAAGGCGCGCGAAAGAGACACTTTTAGATGTTAATGTGCTGAGAGGTGCAACTGAAGGGATGTCTGATCATTATCTTGTGGAGGCGAAGGTGAGGATTTGTAGGGGTTTTCAGAAAAAAAGAATGTTGGTGTGAAGAGAATGGTGAGAGTAAGTGAGCTTAGCAAGGAGACTTGCGTGAGGAAGTACCAGGAGAGACTGAGTGCAGAATGGAAAAAGGTGAGAGCAAAGTACGTAAGGGGAGTGGGGGAGGAATGGGATATATCTAGGGAAGCAGTGATGGCTTGCGCAAAAGATTCTTGTGGCATGAGAAGCGTGGGAGGTGGGCAGATTAGAAAGAGTAGTAAGTGTTGGGATGAAGAAGTAAGATTATTAGTGAAAGAGAAGAGAGAGGCATTTAGACGAGTTTTGCAGGGAAAAAATGCAAATGACTGGGAGATGTATAAAAGAAAGAGGCAGAAGGTCAAGAGAAAATTGCAAGAAGTGAAAAATAGGGCAAATGAGAGTTGGGGTGAGAGAGTATCATTAAATTTTAGAGAGAATAAAACGATGTTTTGGAAGGAGGTAAATAAAGTGCGTAAGACAAGGGAGCAAATGGGAACGTCAGTGAAGGGGGCTAATGGGGAGGTGATAACAAGTAGTGGTGATGTGAGAAGGAGATTGAGTGAGTATTTTGAAGGTTTGTTGAATGTGTTTGATGATAGAGTGGCAGATACAGGGTGTTTTGGTCGAGGTGGTGTGCGAAGTGAGAGGGTTAGGGAGAATGATGTGGTAAACAGAGAAGAGGTAGTAAAAGCTTTGCAGAAGTTGAAAGTTGGCAAGACATCGGGTTTGGATGGTATTGCAGTGGAATTTAAAAGAAAGGGGGTGACTGTGATATTGTATGGTTGGTAAGGATATTCAGTGCATGTATGGCTCATGGCGAAGTGCCTGAGGATTGGCGGAATGCATGCATAGTGTCATTGTACAAAGGCAAAGGGGATAAATGTGAGTGCTCAAATTACAGAGGTATAAGTTTGTTAAGTATTCCTGAGAAACTATATGGGAGGGCATTGGTTGAGAGGGTGAAGGCATGTACAGATCATCAGACTGGGGAGGAGCAGTGTGGCTTCAGAAGTGGTACAGGATGTGTGGATCAGGTGTTTGCTTTAAAGAATATGTGTAAGAAATATTTAGAAACGCAAATAGATTTGTATGTAGCATTTATGGATCTGCAGACGGCATATGATTGAGTTGATAGAGATGCTCTGTGGAAGGTATTAAGAATATATGGTGTGGGAGACAAGTTGTTAGAAGCAGTGAAAAGTTTGTATCGAGGATGTAAGGCATGTGTACGTGTAGGAAGAGAGGAAAGTGATTGGTTCTCAGTGAATGTCGGTTTGCGGCAGGGGTGCGTGATGTCTCCATGGTTGTTTAATTTGTTTATAGATAGGGTTTTTAGGGAGGTGAATGCAAGAGTTTTGGAAAGAGTGGCAATTATGCAGTCTGTTGTGGATGAGAGAGCTTGGGAAATGAGTCAGTTGTTGTTCGTTGATGATACAGCGCTGGTGGCTGATTCGGATGAAAAACTGCAGAAGCTGATGACTGAGTTTTGTAAAGTGTGTGGAAGAAGAAAACTCAGAATAAATGTGAATAAGAGCAAGGTTATTAGGTACATTAGGGTTGAGGGACAAGTCAATTGGGAGGTAAGTTTGAATTAAGAAAAACTAGAAGTGAAGCGTTTTAGATATTTCGGAGTGGAAGTGGAAGTGAGTCACAGGGTGGGAGAGGGGGCGAAAGTTTTGGAGGCGTTGAAAAATGTGTGTAAGGCGAGAACATTATCTTGGAAAGGAAAAATGGGCATGTTTGAAAGAAAAATGGTTCCAACAATGTTATATGGTTGCGAGGAGCGGGCTATGGATAGACTTGTGCGGAGGAGGATGGATGTGCTAGATATGAGATTTTTGAGGAGGATATGTGGTGTGAGGTGGTTTGATCGAGTAAGTAAAGAAAGGGTAAGAGAGATGTGTTGTAATAAAAAGAGTGTGGTATAGAGAGCAGAAGAGGGTGTTTTAAAATTGTTTGGTCACATGGAGAGTATGAGTGAAGAAAGATTGACGAAAAGGATATATGTGTCAGAGGTAGAGGGAAAGACAAGTGGGAGACCAAATTGGAGGTGGAAAGATGGAGTGAAAAAGATTTTGAGTTATCGGGGCCTGAACATGCAGGAGGATGAAAGGCGTTCAATTAATAGAGTGAATTGGAAAGATGTGGTATACCGGGTTGGACGTGCTGTCAATGGATTGAACCAGGGCATGTGAAGCGTCTAGGGTAAACCATGGAGAGTTTTGAGGGGCCTGGATGTGGAAAGGGAGCTATGGTTTCGGTGCATTATACATGACAGCTAGAGACTGAATGTGAACGAATGTGGCCTTTGTTGTCTTTTCCTAGCGCTACCTCGAGCACATGCGGGGGGAGGGGGTTGTTATTTCATGTGTGGCGGGATGGTGATGGGAATGAATAAAGGCAGACAGTATGAGTTATGTACATGTGTATATATGTATATGTCTGTGTATGTATATGT